>NC_060145.1:183326145-183623645 GCF_021461385.2 Schistocerca piceifrons
TGGTATGATGTGAAAATTACTGCTTAATCAGTTTAGTATTACATCTATCAAAAAAAATTTCAAGAGTAATTTGCTGAAGAAAGAAAGGAAAAATTCAAAGTATATTAGGAGAGGGCAAGTGTTTGGAAAATCAAGGGCACTTGCAAAGCAATTTCAACACTGCGGTAGATACTAGAAAGATGTTTAGAAAAATCAATGAAACAAATTTTAGTATTATTTCCAATTTCTGTGGATGAGACAGCAGTTGCTATATTGAGTCATTATAGCTTAGAACTCTAGAGCAGTTTTTCATAAAATGCAGGAGAATCTTGAAATGCATTGCTGTATTATATAAACATTGCTGTAATGTGTATTAAATGTTACTAATGTTTAATGTAGGACCTATTCATTGCATTTGTAGATTTTCAGGAGGATTGATTAATTGGTTTTAAAGTGTTGCAGAGATTGGCAACTTGCTTTACATGTTCAGAGACATAAAATTGTCCACAGGAATGAAAAAAGTGGCGTCCTTTGACTGCAATAACAGTTATTCAATTGGTCAACTCCATCAAACATCTGGTTTTAGCAATTTGTAGGCATGTGAAATGGAATGATTACATAGGGTCAGTCATATATTAATCAGGTGGCAGACTTTGATTCATTGGTAAGATGCTAGGAAAATACAATCAGTCTACAAAGAAGATTGTTTACAAAACACTCATGTAATCCATTCCTATAATATCACTCAAATGTGTGGTTTATGTTCCAAACAGGACTAGCAATGAATACATGTTGAAGATATATGCAAACTATTCCATGAAAGCCTAATTATAAAGCTTTAAGAATATGCTTTAAGCAAGAAATCTATCAGTATACTACAACCTCCAACACATCATTCCCATAGGAAATGAAAGGACAAGATTAGAGTAATTACAGCATTCACAGAGGCATTTAGGCAATCATTCTTCCTTTGTTACATAAGTGAATGGAACAGAACAAGCACTAATGTTGTCTGCTATGTTCATCACAGTGGGCTGCAGAGAAGGGATGAACCATAGATGTGGAATGGATTAAAATGTTTTTGATTCTTAAGATGTGTGTTATCTAGCACAAGGATAAAATGTAATCTATTCTCTCTCTGCAAAGGAGACTGGAATAGTCAGCACTGATGAGATTATGCAAGATGCCAAAATCAGGAAAGGTGCAGCAAGGCAGGGATGCTCATGTCAGCACTGATATTTAATTTGGATAGTAAAGAAATAAGGAGGGAAGTACAGGACTATATTGATGGTTAGTAATTTGCTACAAACAGAAAATCAACAAGATGTGTCTCTACATCTACATCAACACCTACATACATACTCCACAAACTACAGTACTGTGAATGGCACAGAGTACCACATCCCACTACTAGTCATTTCCTTTCCTGTTCCACACAAACAGAATATGGGAAAACTGTCTAGAAGCCTTTGTACAAGCCCCAATTTCTTACATCTGATCTTCTTGGTCATTATGCAGAATGTACTTTGGTAACAGTAGAATCAGTCCACAGGCAATCTCAAATGCCACTCTTCTAAATTTTTGCAATAGTGCCTTGCAAAGAGAACATTGTCTTCCCTCCAGGGATTTCCCTTTGAGTTCATAAATCATCTCCTTAATATTTGCATGCTAATCAAACCTACAGTTAAAAAATCTAATCCCATGCCTCTGAATTGCTTAAGTGTCTTCCTTTAATCTGACCTTGTAGTACTTAAGAACAGATCAGCTAGCATTCTATACACCATCTCATTTATGGATGAGCTACACTTTCCCAAAATCCTTGCAATAAAATGAAGTCAAACATTTGCCTTCCCTACTACCAACCTGATGTGTTCATTTCGTTTCAAAACACTTTGCAACTTTATGCTTAGATATTTAATCAGTGTGACTGTGTCAAGTGGCATCCTGCTAATGCTTTATGCAAGCATTACAGGATTGTTTTCCCTACTCATCTGCAATAACTTACATTTTTCTACATTTAGAACAAGCTGCAATTCTCCACACCAACTAGGAATTCTAAGTCATCTTGTATACTCCTACAGTCACTCAACAATGACATCATCTCATACACCACAGCATCATCAGATAACAGCCATTAACTGCTGCTCATCCTGCCTGACAGATCATTTATGTCTGTAGAGGAAAAGAGGGGTCCTGCCATATTTCTCTGGGGCAGTTCTGATGATATCATTGTCTCTGATGAACACTCACCATTGAGGAAAGGTACATGTTTTGAGAGGTGATAGTATCAGTGATTCTGAACAAAAAGCTACATATAGACGTATGGTCTATTCCAAATGTTTTCTGAGCTAGCCCTCAGGGGCTCAGCATCTGTTTGCTAGGTATGGGCTTGGCAACCACAGGGTTCCTGAGCTGGGGACTGGTAAGTGCTGTCGGTCTCCTGTTACCATAAGCTATGGGAATGCTTGAATGACCATTGTATGGCACAGCAGTGTAACGTTGTATGTTGCAGTGAATAGTGATCTTGGCTTGACTGCCCAGATCATGAGGATGGTAGAAACCTCTACAAAAAACCTTTCAATCTCAAGGTGTGCTGCACTGATGAGATGCATGACTGTTGAGATGAAACAGTCATTAGTGATCAACCTCTGGGGAGCCCACCACACCTCACTTGTATGAGGCTTACTCAGGCATGCCGGGCTCTGTCTGAGTGGATATAGTTTCCCTTGCTGCTCGTGGGACCGAGCTGGAACCCTCAAAATCATCTTCTCCTCCCAGTGGGAAGAGTGTACCGCCTGGGGGTATTCACACCCAATCCTCCAAATGAATGAGGGAGCCTAGCCCTCCTGGTAATCTGCATCAGTGGAATTATAGTAACAGGGCTGAAGGAATCATAAATCAAAATGTGTTTTTAGTCATTAAGAGGAAGGAAAATATGTTTGAAAAAGTGTCCCCCTTCTATATCCATAAAGGCTTGTAAGGACTTGCAGGAAGCCTGAAGTCTGTTAAGCGGCTGTGGAATGGTTCCCTAGTAGTCGAGACTAACAGAGCAAAGCAGGTGGAACTACTTATGAAGACCAAAAAACTGAGTGAATATGATGAAGCTGTTGATCTGCATAACTCCCTTAACTCTAGCAAGGGTGTGGTCACATACCATGACATTATGGATATTGACATAGCCGAACTTAAACTGGCATTACATGGGATAGTGGACATAGAGCAAAGCATGCATAGGAATAATGGAGAAATTGAGAAGACTGCCACCTTCATTGTGACCCTTAATTCTCCAACGTTGCCTGACCACATCATGCCAGGTTTCCTCCATCTTAGGGTTAGGCCTTATGCACCTAACCCTATGCAGTGCTACAAATGCCAGTGTTTTGGTCACACAATGCTGAGTTGTGGGGGTGAAGCAACCTGTGGGAAATATGGAAAGGCAGCCCATGAAGCTGGAATTGGCTGTCCATCTCCAGCAGTCTCCATTAACTGCTCTGGGAGCCACCCAGTCTGGAGCCGAGACTGCCCTGTTTTTGCAGAGGAGTGAAAAATTCAGGAACTAAGAGTCACCAAGCAGATCCCCTATGCAGCAGTCAAAAAGGAATATAAGGTGAGGAAACCTCCTGTCTTTACCACTTCTTTATGCTTCCATGGTGCAGAAATTTGTTCCTAAGGTTGACACCTCAACGCAGATGTCATCCAATGTACAACCATCCACCACCATCACCTATACTTGCATGTGTTCATGCCCATGCAAAATGACTAAGGATAAAGGAATCCAATCAGCCATCATAGAAAAGATCAGCAACAGTTCAGTAGTGAGTGTCAAGAAGGCACACAATAAGCAGAGTGCCTCTCAATGTCCCCTTTGCCCCTCATCCCCAAAGAGACAGGGGGCAGAGAAAGGTTCACAATGTTCAGATAAAAAGCTGTCCCAAGCATCATCAGACATCATTCTTTCACATTTGACTGATGAGGAGAACATCATGAGTAGAGCCAACTGGACACTTTATAGTCAGTTGGCCCAGCTTGAACATTGTGTTTATCTCGAGACACGGGTGGATCATATGATCCACTACACTGCTGCAGCAGCCATTCCATACTCCAAGGGACACCAGAAGAGGCCACCTGTCCCTTGTTGGAGTGCCGGATGCCACTCTGCATTCAAGACCAGGCATGTGGCTCTACATAGGTTCAAGTGTCAGCCAACTGCAGAGAATCTTGCAGCCTTTTGTGTGGAAAGGGCAAAGTGTTGCCGAATTATTCAAGAGTGCAAGAACAGGTCATGGCAACAGTTCCTGAACACCATTAATCATTCCACCAAAAGTTCCATTGTGTGGGAGACCATCAGGAGAATATTCTGGGAGATGAGGCAGGTGCCCCATGGCTATTGTAATGGGGAATGGCACTCTATAAACCAGTGTGCAAGACATTGCCCAGACTATGGTGGTGTATTTTGCCACAGTTACTGCAACAGCCAGTCAGCGTCCAGGTTTTTAGTGCCATAGAGTGGTTGCTGAGAGGTGTAGTTTGGACTTCCAGTCCACCTCTGATAAAGATTACAACTGCCCATTTTCCATGTGGGAGCTGGATTCTGCATTTTTTGTGGCTCATGACACATCCCCTGCTCATGACAGGATCCAATACAGTGTGCTGCGGCACCTCACAAGGCAAAACAAAGATACCCTCCTTACACATTTTGATGCCATTTGGGTGTCAGGTCACTTTCCCGACTCATCATATGAGGCAATTTTAATACCTCTTTTAAAACCTTGGAAACACTGTACATGCCCAAATAGTTACCATAGTGTTGCCCTCACTAGCTGCATGGGGGAGACCTTGGAGCAGATGGTAAACTGCCGCCTTGCCTGAATCTTAGAGTCCAGGCAACTCCTTTGCCACTTTCTGCGTGGGTTCAGGAGATAATGCTCCACCTTTAATAACCTTACCCTCCTAGAGGTGGCTATACAATAGGCTTTCCTATGCTGGCATCACCTTCTAGGTATATTTTTTGACACCAAGAAGGCCTACAACACTACTTGGGGATATCTTATCCTAGAACAGCTTTACAAATGGGGTTTTCATGGTTGACTTCCTATTTTCATTCAGTCCTTCCTCTCGCTACGCTATTTTAGATACTGAGTTGGTGACGTCCTATCTGATCTCTTTGAGCATGAGAGTGGTGTCCCTCAAGGTAGTGTTTTAAGTGCCATAGCTATTGATAGCATTACATCCATAGTGAAAAGTCCTGTCCAGTTTTCTTTGTTTGTGGATGACTTCTCTGTGTTTTGCTCTTCTTCAAGCCTTGCAATGACAACATGTCAGTTGCAGCTAACTCTGTGACATTTGGATGAATGGGTGCAGAAGAGTAGTTTTAAGTTTTACACTGAGAAGTCTGTGTGTGTTCTTTTTAATCATTCTCATTCCATTTCCTGAGTTGAGGATGAAGGACACTGTTCTTACTTTTAAAGACAGAGTGAGGTTTCTGGGCCTCATATTTGACTCCAAGCTTACATTGTTACCAGGTCTTAAGGGCCTGAAAAAATGGTCTCTTAAGGCTTCAAGTATTTTAAAATGTCTTAGCCACAGTACGTGGGGATGAGACAGGACTTGTCTTCTCCATTATGTGATCTCGGCTCAATTATGGGTCACTCTGTATGGGTTTGCAAGACCTTCTTATTTAAAGATTCTGAATGTGGTGCACCCTAAGGGATTCGGTTGGCCACTGGTGCATTCAGAACAAGCCCCAAACCAAGCCTCTGTGCAGAGGGTGGTGAACTGCCACTTCATGTCAGGCAACAGCTACTTATGGTGCATCAGGTGTGTAAAACACTGCCCACAGGGTACACACCCACCTACCGTACCATTGCTCAACCACCGCTGGAAAGGCTTTTTTGTAACCAGCAACAGGCAACAGGCCCAATGGGATTCATGCACAGGATTGCCTTCTAGAGATGGGTGTGGCTGGTCTTCGTGTTTTACATCATGGTGGGAGCAGATTTCCAACTTGGCTTCTCCAGAGGAACAGACTTATTTTAGACTTGATGAATTTTAAGGAAGATCATTCATCAGATTTTACATTTCAGTCTCTGTTTTTCAACATTTTATATATGCATCAAGGTTTCACAATAGTGTATGCTGATGGCTCCAAGCAAGGGAATTCCCTTTGCTGCTTTGTCATGTTGCCCCAGTCATGTCACCAGGATTCGCCTTTCTGACGAGTATACTATTTTCTCGGCAGAGCTCCACATGATCCTGAAGGCACTGGAGCAGATGTATCATATTTGGGGCAAACAGTTTCTCATTTGCTCCAATTCCCTTAGTGCCTTACAATTGTTACAGAACCTATACCCAGCCGAGGAGTTGGTCCAGCTGATATATGACTGACTGTACTTGCTCCAACGGCAGGGTATGCAGATGTGATTGTACTGGGTTCCAGGTCATGTAGGGATATGGAGAAATGAACAGGCTGATCAGGCTGCCGAAGAGGCAGAGGGCAGGATGTGGCACAGTGTCCTATTCCCTTGCAGGCTGTCATTTCTGCAGTACACAGGAAGTGCATGCAGTTGTGGGATGAGGAATGGCTGGCGGAACTATGGTTGATGAAGTCAACAACCTGGCTGTGGCATTCCTCCTGCCAGTTGCTCAGGCAGGATAAAATGGCCCTCATGCATCTCAGAACTGGACACTGCTCTCTCACACATAGCTTTTTACTTCAGCAAGATAATTCCTTGTTCTTTGATGCTTGTGGTGTGCACATCTCTGTCCACCATATTTTAACAGAATGCATTTTATGTCATGATGCAAGGGCAGAAGCAAATATTGGTGAGGATCTGCCCTCTATTTTAGCTGAAGATGGGATGAGTGCGACTAAGGCTTTAAATATACGAAGACAGTAACTTGTTCTCGAAAGAACAGTTACTGTTGATGACCGTGCAGCTTTTCCCTGGAATAAATGATGACTAACTGACAACCTCAGCTGCCGACAGGTGTTGTTGATATACCTCGATGTGGACAGCTGAAAATGTGTGCCCGGACCGGGACTTGAACCTGGGATCTCCTGCTTACATGGCAGACACTCTATCCATCTGAGCCACCGAGGACACAGATGAATAGCGCGACTGCAGGGACTTATCCCTTGCACGCTTCCCGTGAGACTCACATTCCTAACTGTCTATAAGGTACCAATATAATGGAAGGAAACATTCCACGTGGGAAAAATTAAATATGTCTGCTTGTGTCTGTATGTGTGGATGGATATGTGCGTGTGTGCGAGTGTATACCTGTCCTTTTTTCCCCCTAAGGTAAGTCTTTCCGCTCCCGGGATTGGAATGACTCCTTACCCTCTCCCTTAAAACCCACTTCCTTTCGTCTTCCTCTCTCCTTCCCTCTTTCCTGATGAGGCAACAGTTTGTTGCGAAAGCTTGAATTTTGTGTGTATGTTTGTGTTTGTTTGTGTGTCTATCGACCTGCCAGCGCTTTTGTTCGGTAAGTCACCTCATAATGTCTATAAGGTACAATACATATGTAGAATTGTGAACAGTTGGGAATGTGAGTCTCACGGGAAGCATGCAAGGGATAAGTCCCTACAGTCATGCTATTCATCTGTGTCCTCGGTGGCTCAGATGGATAGAGCATCTGCCATGTAAGCAGGAGATCCCGGGTTCGAGTCCCGGTCGGGGCACACATTTTCAGCTGTCCACATCGAGGTATATCAACAACACCTGTCGGCAGCTGAGGTTGTCAGTTAGTCATCATTTATTTAAGGTTTTAAAGTTTTGTGATGTGTCTGGACTCTGGCATAAACTTTTAGGCTGGAGGTTTTAGTGTGTTGCAGAGTGGCTGGTTGGTTGGTTCAAATGGCTCTGAGCACTATGGGACTTAACTGCTGAGGTCATTAGTCCCCTAGAACTTAGAACTAGTTAAACCTAACTAACCTAAGGACATCACAAACATCCATGCCCGAGGCAGGATTCGAACCTGCGACCGTAGCGGTCTTGCGGTTCCAGACTGCAGCGATTCGAACCTGCGACCGTAGCGGTCTTGCGGTTCCAGACTGCAGCGCCTTTAACCGCACGGCCGGCAGAGTGGCTGGCTTCTCCTTTTTTTTTTTTTTTTTTTTTTTTTTTTTTTTTTTTTTTTTTTTTTTTTGATCAGCCAGTGTCCACCTGCTATGTTGTTTCAGTTCCTTATACCACTTTCTTTCTGTGTCATTAATGTTTAACTACTGGTGCAATATTTCATTCTGTGATTCTGTGCAGGTATGCACATAGCTTTCCAACTGTTGTTACCTGTGTTTTACACACTGTTTTATCTTCATGTTTTGTGTATTTTACTGACACTCATGTCAATCTGTTTTTGTGCACGTGCTAAAGATCTTGCTGTCGTGCACCCATACATACATGTCCCTGTCCATATCCATTTCTGAGTTAGAACAAATTTAATATACATTGTTGTATTATTTAAACAGTGTCATTGCTTAAAACATACAACAGTAGATTAGATTAGATTAGATTTACTTTCATTCCAATTGATCCGTAGTGAGGAGGTCCTCCAGGATGTGGAACATGTCAGAAAAACAACAATACATGACAAATATTTACAACTAAAACAAATAAGCTAATGTACCATTCCACAGGTCCCAAGTGGAATGATCGTCATTTTTTAATGAACACTAAGAGTCATTTTACAAATACTATTGCACTGAATTTAAAATAAAAAAGTTTTTTATTTATTTATAAGGTAAGAAACATGTAATACAACTACTGTAATACTTATTTACAATGAACACATTACTGCACTGAAATGGTGCAGAAGTTAGATTATACTTACACACTTACACACACACAAGCACACACACACACACACACACACACACACACACACACACACACACACACAAATTTTCAGTGAACACATTACTGCACTGAAATTGTGCAGAAGTTATGTTGTACTTATATACAAATCAGTTGGTTTTCCTAAGAAATTCATCAATGGAGTAGAAGGAGTTGGCCACCAATAAATCCTTTAGGCTTCTCTTAAACTGAATTTCATTGGTTGTTAAGCTTTTTATGGCTGCTGGCAAGTTATTGAAAATGTGTGTTCCTGAATAATGCACACCTTTTTGTACAAGACTAAGTGACTTTAAATCCTTGTGAAGATTATTCTTATTTCTAGTATTGATTCCATGTATTGAGCTGTTGGTTTGAAAAAGTGATATATTTTTAATGACAAATTTCATTAAGGAATAAGTGTAGAGGAAATTGAGATGAGCAGGAACTGGTGGTCTATCAAGTGAAGAGACTACCTCAAATTGGCCTACAAAAACTACTTAAATTAAAGTGCGTGCACAATGTGGAAGATTTTCAGAATTCATGTATTCTCTTTGTGCATATTGTGGTGTCTCTGGCGCAGAGCACCCTATCTTTGACTCTGATCTCTTTGAACTGCTTTGTTCTATGTCTCACTCAGCACACAACTTGTGTACTGCCACGTTTTGTTCTTCTTGCTTCATGTCTAATAAATGCATTTACAATATTATTTAAAGTGTGTTATTACTGATCAGCATTATGTGTGAACTACAATATTATTAGTTCTAGAGAAAAAAAATGAGTAGAACCCTTTTTGTAGGAAAGTTAACGTAGCTTAATTTTTTACTGTGGTACATTTCCACTGGTAGGTGTTGTTTTGAAGTTATTCAAGAAAAATGTACAAAAGTGATATTAAATATGTTCTGTCTCAGAAATCATTTGGAATAGATCATATGTGAACACGAAGTTTTTTGTTCAGAATCATTAATACTATCACCCCTCAAAGCATGTACTTTTCCTCCTGACATACTCTTTATACAGGGGTCACCTGTGCTTTTTTTTTCCAGTCACATACACTGACATAGCAGTGTTCACAGAGAGTGAAAGGAAACAGAGTCAGGTGTTTAATGAAACAATGTAAGGGTTAGTTGTTGGCTATAATATGCTCATAAACAAAAAGATAACTAAGGTAATGGTGTGCAAAACAAAAAGGCATGCTGAATGACTAAATGTTAAACTCTTGAATAGTCGTGTATGTATAGCAACCTGTTTTTAGAAGTTCAGAAATGATTCATTAATAACACTGAGTTGCAGGATTTTCTTTTCCTTTCTCTCAGGGATTTTGTCTGTTCACAGGACTGTTCCTCTGACACAAGCTCCAGAAAAGGTCACTGTTGCTGCCTTAACATAGTTCCCATGGTTGGATACTGCTGGCAGAGCATACTAGCAAACATCACCTGCAGCAGTCCACATTAGAAAATGTGGAAACATGTCACATGGCACTCCAGATGTTACATGCAAAGCATGGGTTCCACAATTGGCTCTCTCTCTCTGCCTTCAGCCTCTGGCCAGACAATAAGAGCCCTTTCCTGGATCCTCCATAAGTTAGTCAAAATAACTGCTCCACACTTCTGGCAGCCTGAACATCTTCTGTAGGTGTGGCCTATGTAGTCCATATCACGAATTGCAGCATGATTTCTGTTTAGCAAATCTTCCTGTTCTTATTTAAAAATATACTTTGTGTGTACACTCCCAGGTCCTTCTGTCACCCACCTGCACACCTAACATCAGAACTGAGATCTGGCCCACCTTATGTCCCAGAAGCTACCTCTATTTTTGTGTATGGGTGTCACAATACACACATTGTCATGGTAAAGGTTGGAGTAGTGATATGAGTGGCCTGGGCCTGCCCACTGTTCATCCATTGGCACTATCAGGTGTGAGCCTGTTTGTTGTACTGGGCATGGGTTGTCCTCAGCATCTGCCAAGAATGAGAAAGCTGAGAGTCATAAAATGTTCCAAAGTCACTGCACGTTATTGACTATGCCCTGATGCCGTTATTAGAGCGTGGTCATCACTGAGGAGCTGCTTGCCTGTCCTACCACAATGGCAGCAGCCAAGCAAAGTCCAGCTGCACTGTGACACACTAAACTTGTGCCACCTACGTGTGAATAATGATCAAAGCAGAAGAAATGAATTAAACTTTGTGCTGCAGCTGGGACTCGAACCCGGATCTTCTTGCTTGTTAGGCAGAAATACTAACCATTACACTACCACAGCACAATGGTCAACATTGCTGCACAAACTACCGAAGTTGAGTGCCCTCCCCAACACAAACTTCAGTTCATATCTTCACCTTATTTTCCCGACTACTTTGTCACTGCTGCCAGGGCTCTCTGGCATTGAAATAGCACCCCAGCATTGGACATAATGGGGAAAATCCTGTACCATAGGTGATCTTATAGATTTTATGATTAAATGAAACCCTGAGACATTTAAGTCTCTTCTTTATCTACCATAATGGCCTAAGCGGAAGAAATGAATTAAAATTTGTGCTGCGGACGGGACTCGAATCCAGGTCTTCTTGCTTGTTAGTCAGAAATGCTAATCATTACAAAACCACAGGACAACGGTCAACATTGCTGCATGAAGCACTGCAGCGTTGGACATGCTATTCCAAGGCTGGAGAGCCCTGGCAGTAGTGACAATGTCACATGTCACCGAAGTGGCGTCAAATCGAAAGACTTGCACCCGGCAAACTGTCTGCCTGACAGGAGGCCCTAATCACATGAAATTTTAGTGACAATGTACTAGGGAAAATAAGCTGAAGATATGAATTGAAGTTTGTGTTGGGGAGGGCACTCAACTCGGGTAGTTTGTGCAACAATGTTGACCATTGTGCTGTGGTGATGTAATGGTTAGCATTTCTGCCTAGCAAGCAAGAACCTGGGTGCGAGTCCCAGCTGCAGCACAAATTTTAATTCGTTTCTTTTGCTTTGATCATTATCATAGATAAAGAAGAGTCTTAAATGTCTCAGAGTTTCATTTAATTATGAGATCTATGTGAACAATGCTTTGCTTTGAACACAAATGCCACCACCACAGATTTGCTGGTTATAGGCTGCATTTAGAGAAGTCTGTGAGTGCATCACCCAGTGGTGCCACTCTGTCCGTTGTTGTGTGGCTGGGCTTGTGAGCCGCAGTGCCTAGCTGCCTCACTGCTACATGGCGTGCTGGATGGCTGAGTTGTTTCCACCAGGAGCCACACTGTGTGCTGCCAATTATGCTGTGGCCTCCATTCTCCCCATTCATCTGTGCAGCTGACTGCTGTGCATGTACCTGCCCTGCTTGAAGGTTCCGGGTTCAACAATAGGGACCACACCACACATTGCCACCATTGCAGGTAGCCCATGTCGTCATCCGCGCCACCTTGATACGGTCACTGTGTGCTTGCTGCTTGCACCTACCACCACTCAGTGCATGCTAACCCACCTGTCACATACATTTGCTTCTCAAACATTACATCACACTGTGCTGTGTCTCATGGCAACAACTGTAAATGCCAACAAACCAGCTGGGTTGGCCCTGTGACATCAATAAGTATACAGGATGAACATTAATAAAGCCAAGAAAGTACAGGGGCAGAGTCCTGACTTGAACTGGAGGGAAAAAGCTCCTACGAACATATGCCTGGAAATGGACAGTGTACATGCAACAATGACAAATCATCCCAAAACACAATACAGAGCTACATTGCATCCATCTCACAACAGATGTTCAAAGTGGCCTCCATGAGATTGAAGGTGATAAGGATAGTAGCTGTTGGCAAGCAGAAAACATATAACCATACTTTGGCTTGCACCAAGTTGGTGGGCCACCTACCTGGAGCTTGTACTAGGATTCATCTCAATATCCTGTTGAACCCGGTCCTTGAAATGTGGTGTACACACATTCCACCACCTCCTTCCACATTTGTCTGTCTGAAAGAACCCATAATCACACAAATGCTCAAAAATTGCTTGAAATGTTGTGTGATGTGGTTGGTGTCTGTGAGAGTACTTATTTTGGTATGGCTGTGCTGCCTCTCGACTATTTCCATCTGCCTGTCCATACACAAACACCATCTCAGCTTGCTCCCAATGTGAATACCAGACCATTCTGCTGCTTACAGTATGCAGCATCAATCACACAGCATGTAACACACAAGGAACGCATGGCATGTGGCCAGGGAAACTGTCATTCATAAGTGCCATCTACCATGGCAACAATGCATTTCCAAACATATGTTCATAGGTCTTTTTTCCCCTCCTTTTCCAGTCAGGAATCTATCTCTGCAGTTTTCTCGGTTTTATTAATATTCACCATGTATACATGCATGCTTACCACACATTTAACAGTCACAACATATGTGGCCAATAATTCCATTGCAAACATCACATGAAACCTCAAGCACTTTTGAAAAGATATCCTGTCAGTTACCGAGCAGTTTTCTGGTACCTAGTGCTAGTACTGCTTGCTGATATGATGATAGGAAATGTTGCAAAGTCATTTTTAAACAACTTCATAGTACCTTATGATAGTCCTGATGCTATGTTAATGGATCAGGAAAGATCAAATATCCATCTTGAATGGATCCATAGAACTGTCATTCACATGTTATGTGAATAAATTGCAGTCTGGTTGGGACTGCGATATTCTGTTAATCCAGTCTGCTTGCAGTAGCAGAATTCACAAAGCAACTGGGCACACCCCCCACGATATGATTTATGCTTGTGCTATGACTTTGCACTTTGAGATAGAGAAGCTACCTCCAAGTGTGGATTCAAAGGAAGTAAGAAGCTTGTCACATAGACTCAGAGTGATCTATAAATGAGTATGGTAAAATAATATTAAAGTCACAATAAAGTAAGTGCAGAGAGGAAATAATTGAATAATATTACCCTCTCATCAGCTGAGTGACTGTGAACAGCTGTGAAACCCAGTAATCAAGAAGGGAAAAACAAAGAAGTTGAATCCCTCTTACGAAGGTTCACACCAAATTACATGTTTAACATCACCTGACAATACGGACATAAATTAGCTGACTTCTCCACGGTAGTGCATTTTGACAGCCTAAGGCCTTATCAGGGGAATGCTGTGCCACCTCCACCTGCTGCCATAACAGAACCACCCCAAGACAAACTAAACTATACATTGGTAAAGCACCACTGAAGAGAAAAATACTACAGCTCCTATTATGAACAAGATCCACTCTATGTTCAAATCAGTCATACGTATTATGATCACATGATTAGGAGCAGTCTATTGCCCTCATTAATGAAGTTCAGAACCACTATTCTCCAGGAACTCACAATTGGTAAGATGTAGTTGGTGTCCATAGAGTATTGCTAGTTGGTTTCAGTGATATTTCCTTTTACATTTTTCTGTTGTGACGTTTCCTTCCAGCTTTCATCTTTCCCTTGGTATTGTTTCAGCAATGGTCTCTGTTTAAAGAACATGATCCCACAAGCTCTCTTGATTGGTTGCTGTGGATGATTTTATGGCACATCTATGTGTTTCCATATTATGGTAGTTTATACTTACTGACGTGCTGCACCACCTCATTCTCAACTGCCTAGACCAGCCTCATGCCTTTCTTTTGCAGTGATGGATCAATGTGACAGTGTCAAACATCTTGCATTGCTATGTTATGCTGTGATGCTGGCTTTTAGCATATGGCCTATTTAAGATTATGTATATTTTCAGTTTGAGCTTTCATCCAACCTTCTGCAGTACTTGTACATGCAGAGGGAGAAAGAGTAGAGGTTGCTACCACCTTTTATGCAACGTTCTGCAGAATTTGTATATGCAGAGGGAATAAGAGTAGAGGTTACTTACAGCTTTTATGTAACCTTCTGCAGTATTTGCATAGGCAGAGGGAGCAAGAATAAAGGTTAGCTCCTTTATTGTGAGACTATTTGCAGTCATTATACTCTCTTGTGAGAAATGTTATGTTGTAATGCTAGGAACAGTCCTGTGATGAGATTATGTAAGCAACAAACACTCAGAAAAATTCTAGGGTACTTCTGAAAATAATCATGTCTTAAACTTTGCATGGCTGTAAGGTCGAATGTAATTTAGTGGTAAGATACCTTCCTCACTTATTGTGTAGACACTGAGACTTATAGCTAGATAACCCAGTACATTATTCTATCATTTTTGTGTGCTTCCTGTTGAGTCCTTGGGATGGCATTGGTTCGAAGCCATGTCTTATATTAGAACTGATAGCATCTTACTAAGCATGCCTTCACAAGTGACCTGGATGCCATCAGTACAGCTAATTATATAAAATGTAGACTGGCAATGGCAAGGAAAGCCTTTCTGAAGAAGAGACTGTTTGCAGTCATTATACTCTCTTGTGAGAAATGTTATGTTGTAATGCTAGGAACAGTCCTGTGATGAGATTATGTAAGCAACAAACACTCAGAGTATAGACCTAAGTGTCAGGAAGTCGTTTCTGAAAGTATTTGTATGGAGTGTAGCCATGTATGGAAGTGAAACGTGGATGATAAATAGTTTGAAGAGAATAAAAGCTTTCGAAATGTGGTGCTACAGAAGAATGCTGAAGATTAGATGGGTAGATCATATAACTAATGAGGAGGTATTGAATAGGATTGGGGAGAAGAGAAGTTTGTGGCACAACTTGACTAGAAGAAGGGATCGGTTGGTAGGACATGTTCTGAGGCATCAATGGATCACCAATTTAGTATTGGAGGGTAGTGTGGAGGGTAAAAATCGAAGAGGGAGACAAAGAGATGAATACACCAAGCAGATTCAGAAGGATGTAGGTTGCAGTAGGTACTGGGAGATGAAGAAGCTTGCACAGGATAGAGTAGCATGGAGAGCTGCATCAAACCAGTCTCAGGACTGATGACCACAACAACAACATGGACTGAAATATACCACTTGTGGAAGTAGGTATGATGGCTTAAATGAATACGCTAAGATTCCACATACACAGACAAGAACTTTAATAATCGGCTTGATACTGCTATAGATCAACACACAATCAGTACAATTGAAAATGAACTGAAGGTCCGCACACTATCATCCACAAACCCACACTATCATCAACAAACCCGAAGAAGGCAGTCCAAAGATAGGCCACTTGACCAACTGCATGCCGCCACTGAGCCTCCCCCTCGACAGTGCAGACCACTTGTGGCATTACGCAGGGGAGAAGGCATCAGGGACACTGCGCACAGGTGAAGATCCAGGAGCAGTAGGTACATCAGAGTCTGTAGGCAGGGCCAAGTGCGAGTTGCTGCTGATGGCTGAGAGGGTGGGTTTGGGGGAAGGTTTGACGTAGTCCTTATGCCACTTTGGTGGGTATAATAATTGGCCCACGCATGAGGCCTTTAACATTGATGAAGGAAGAGATTGCATTGATTTCTGTGCCTAGAGGGAATTGGAGGTGTTTGATGATAGAAATGGAAGAGGTGGGAGGGTTGTTGGCTGAGTGGGGCAGAGCATGAAGGATGAAAATGAAATTGTCACATACCTATAGAGAGATGTCGTCCAGGGAAAACTGAGATACATCTGTCTGAAGGCTAAAAGAGCTAGGAGGGGAAGGGGAAAAGTGGGTAATGGGTGAGGAAAGTGAACCCTCACCCTCAGGGCTCAGGCTTGGGCAGGCTGTAGTTGAGCCGGTGCCAAGCAGCTGTCGAGAGGCAAGATGTTGGTGTCAGTGGAGATCTTGTGCTATGGTGCAGGCAGCTTGACAGGAGCAGGCTTGTCCACAGCGTTGTCAGCAACAGTCCATGCTGGCTTCCGCCAGTGGACTGAAACAGTGAGAGGTTGGTGATATAGGAGGATGTCAAATGTGTTCATTGTGTTCATTGCATGAGCTAATGTTTTATGAGGGCCGGAATATGGGCACTGTGAAGCTGCATGCACTGAGTCATTGCATTGCATCACATAATCACACTTGTTTAGTTTCTTGTGGATAAACATGGTTGGAGTGGAGTGAGAACGGGGAGGCAGCACACGCTGTTGAGAAATATGTGAGCACACCTGCTCTACTAGAGGAGGAAGTTCAGTGTCTGCAAGCGGAGGTGACTCCTCAATGAACTGGGCCAGAAGGACCAATGATTCAGCGTACAATATTTTGGCCACGGAGGCCTTAAGGTCCTCTTTGAAGGATGCACAGATACCCAGGAGAACCCAGGGTAATGCGTGAGATCAGAAGGAGCTGTGGCACATGTGAGCAGCGAGCAGCTTTTAAGGTCTGATGCCACTGCTCCATGAGTCTGTTACTTTGGGGGTGGTAGGCAGTAGTGCAGAATCATGCCACCCCACACAGTTCACATAATTTGGAAAAAAGTATAGATTCGAACTGTTGGCCTTGATCTGTTGTAACATAGGATGGACAGCCAAAATGAGAAATCCATGTGGCTATGAAAGAACAAGCAACAGAGTCTGCAGAAACGTCCACGTTAGGGGTAGCCTCTACCCAACAGTTCAACCTATAAATAATTGACAGGATGTATCCATAGTTTTGTGAGGGGGGCAGTGGACTGACCAAATCAAGGTGTGTATGTCTGAAGCAACCTAGTGGTACATCAAACCTGCCAGTCGGGGGGTTGCACATGCCTACCGATCTTGGAGTGTTGGCATGCAACACATGCTCATGGCCAGTCATGGCACTGAGCTTTAATTCCAGGCCACACAAAGCATTCAGTGATAAGCCTGGTCATGGTCTTGATGCCCAGCTGGGTGAGGTTGTCATCTTGTAGATGATGGGATGAATGAGCAGAGTGAGCCAGTTGAGACATCACAATCGAGTAGGATGCTTGACCCATGGAGCATGTGAGGCTCGATCTTAAGAGCAGTGGAATTGTCCTTGAGTAATTTCACGATTTCTGCATCATGATATTGCACTCAAGCGAATCCATCAAAGTCAGTGACACTATCTATGGCACAGATGCAGGAGAGATAATAGGCCACGACATTGTCTGCTCCCTGTATGTAGTGAAAGTCGTTGGTGAATTGGGCAATTAGGTCCATGTGGTGAGACTGGCAGGGAGGGGAGTCCGCAGGTGTGATGTATAAAGCATCTGTAAGGGGCAGTGGTGAGTGAAGACTGTGACGTATCTACCCTCAATGTCTTTGTGGAAATAACATATACCTTTGTACACAGCAAATAGCTTCCGACTGAATACCGACCATTTCTTCTGGGAGGGCAATAACTTTTTGAGAAGAAATGTAGGGGTTGTACTTCACCTCCATTGTGCTGTTGCAGGACATCCCCAATCAAAGAATCGCTGGTGTCTGTGCTGATGGAGATTTTGGCATCTGTGACCAGGTGAGCTAAAGTGACACCTTGCATGAGGGTCTGTTTCAAATCCACAAATGCATGCTCCATCTCCTTGGTCCATGGTACATTGCATGTACCTGTTGTATGTGGGCCAGACAGAGCATCTATAAATGGTGTTTGTAGTGACACAGCCTAAGGGATGTGGCAAAGGAAGAAGGTAATCAACCCTGAAAGACCTTGCAAATCACGGTACAATTCTGTCTGAGGTGGGTCTAATACCTGCAGCCAACACTTCGTGGCTAAGAAAAGTGACCAAAGTGCATCAGAGTTGTGTTTTGTCCTCGCTGATTACCACACCATTATCGTATAAGATACAAAGGACTGCCTTGATAATGTTCATGTTCTTCTGCTGATGAAAAAATTAGAATATTGTCAAGATATGCATAGCAAAATGGGAGCGCAAGAAGGAGGGTGTCCAAGAAGCATTGCCATGTCTGCGCTGCATTCTTTAAATGATATGGCATGTAGCGATACTCAAAAAAGCCAAAGGGTGTGATTATAGCAGTTTTATGTGCATCAGGATTTGATGATATGCTTTATTGCATTCTACCACGCTAAAAATCTTAGAATCACTTACTTGTTGTGCAAAGTCCTGTATATGGGGAACTGGGCAATTGTCCAAAATGGTCCTATCGTTTAGTCTATATAATCCCAACAAAGCCTGAATGAACTATCTTTTTTTTGGAGTGAGTCAATTTGGTGACAACTAATCACTGGATGAGGGGTGAACAACCCTGCAGTTAAGAGTTCCTGAATAATAGACTTAGCAACCTTGAGTTTATGAGGGCTCAGTCTCTGAGCTTTATGTCTAACAGGGAGGCCTTCAGTAGTGGTCAATTTATGACACTTACTGTTGGTGACAGCCAAAAGACTTCGCAACTTGGGGTGGGGATCACACTATTCACTAGGTGAGGCAGGAACACTGAGCTTAGTATCATGCGTCGCACAGTGGTCAGTGTCGGGGGCAGATGGTGAGGTGGATCAGTTGGTGCTGTAAAGGCTGGAGATCTTGTGTCTGGTGAGGTTGAGGGCATGATTAGTATCTTTGAGTTGTCGTAACATGGCTTGATTAGTTTGGAGGTCATTAATCTGTTGGCATTGAGCTACAATGTCACAAGTTGCACTCATGAGCTTAGCTGTAACCAGAACACACTCAGCTGTCAAAGAGCTAAGAGAACTGTCACAAGGAGGTGGGGTTGTGCTCGAGAGGCAGATGTGAGAGGAATAGTCACATCAGTAGGTAGATGATGCAGGGTATTGTCTAACATATTGATGGAAAATGAGAAGTGATGTACGAAATCAATGCCTGTCACAATGTAAATGACTTCTGCTACATGAAATGTCCATGGAAACTGCAGAGAGGTGGATAATTTCAATGTGAGTGGAGCTGTACCAAGGACATTGATGTCTGAATCATTTGCAGCCTGCAGTAATATTGGCGAGGGTCGCAGATTCGGAGGTGCAAGTGATGGGGCATTGGCACTTGTGTCAGCCCCGCTGTCAATCAAAAACTTTTGGTTAGTGGTAGCATCATGCACATCGAGGCATCTATCGATGTGTGAGGCGTTATGTGCTGGCTGCTCATGACTGTGGTGCCATGTATTTTTTGATTTGAGATGAGACGCCTAATGCATCTTGCATTGTGTGTTTTCGGCTGCACATGGTGAGCAACAGTTGCGGGCGGTGTTGCTAAAGGTGACACGTAATCAGCATAAGGGATAACATGGAGTCGGTGGTTGACTGACCATTGTAGTACTGGAGGTTGCTGCTACACAGTGCTGTGTGTCACTCAAGTCTGCCAGTGTGGAGGGGAGGGGGTTGGAGGGCACAGGCTGCAGTGCATGAGGTAGCCAGATGGAAGCACTTGTGCTGGCTGCATGGACAATACCGGGTGGTGGAGGGGACAGTACTGACTGAATGGGGAAACTGGAATGTGAAATGAAAGTTCGCATTGGCGAATTATCCTGAAAGTGCCGTCCACCACCAATGGTTTCTCATTGAGTGACCTTGATGTGAGAGGCAGGAACTGTAGTTGTAATGCTTCTGGTAGTTTTATTAACCAGATCAACCACAGTGCTGCATCTGACAGAAAGTCACATGTTGCAAGGGCATATAGATGACACCACAGTGCAGAGGGAGTGAGGTTGCTTAAATGTCCATTGTGAGTAATTTGGTGAATTATCTCGTCAGATGATAGCGACAAACATTCACAGATAATTCGTTTAACATTTGTGTATAGCAGTGGAAAGGAAGGGGGGGGGGGGGGGGGGCACAGTGTCACTGATTAAGTCCAAATGGTCGTGTAAATGGCTGGTGAGGCATACGAATTTTGATTCCTTGAAGTGGACACCGGTAGCATAAAAAATAGAGTCCATGAGTGCAGACCAGGTGTTTGGCTGTTCCTTTACAAAAGTAGGCAATTTGGGACATTTGGCATGTTGGAAGTCTGATAACACAGCGGTTCTTAGGGGCTGATTGCACATAACTGTTTGTTTGGTAGTGGTAACACTGGAGAGAGGGGAACATGGGGTCCCAGAAACTTGACCAGGCAGGCGAGGTTCCTATTGCAGCTAGGGCTTTGGGAAATGTTGTGGCAAGGTAGTAGCATCTTCCATATCAATCAATAATGCACTGCTCAGAATGTGTGATAGGTGTGGGAGAGAGTTGTAATTCAGTTGGAAGCGTGGCTGGTATGCACAGTGCTGCAGACTTGACCTTGGCCAGAGCAAGACAGCACGGTTTGGCAAACCGGTGTTGTACGAAATTGGATGCAGTATATTCCGGAGCATGAGGCACAGTTTGTGGTACATCACTCTCTTGTTCAAAATGTCCATACATGTATGAAGGCACAGTCTGAAGCAATATGGTGGTGGCTGTGTGGCCCCTGTTAACCTGAGTTGAAGCACTCACAGGCACAGTAGAAAGATGAAAGTTCATGTCCGGAAGTTCTGGTTGCAAAGCTGGAAGTTATGATGGCATCTGGTTCACTAAGTAAGGTGCTTGAGTCATGGTAGGTGAAGGTAGTTGCTGTTGGTTGTTGAAAGGCCATAGCAACAAAGCAACAAAAAATGATACAAAGAGCACAAAAACAGTTCGGAGCACTTGTTTTTAGGGCCACCAATTTGGAAGTAGGTATGATGGCTTAAATGAATATGCTAAGATTCCACAAATAGGGGTAAGTACTTTAATAATCGGCTTGATATCACTAAACATCAACACACAATCAGTACAATTCAAATCTTCACACTGAACTGAAGGTCCACGCACTATTGGCCACAAAGCCAAAGAAGGCAGTCCAAAGATAGGTCACTCGACCGATTGCATGCCCCCACACACTTATACCATGCTGCTTTAATTTGTGAATTCTCCTCAGATTACTATCAATGTGAGTGTTACACCATCAACATCAATGCTTTCCCTGATGGTGGCCCCGTATCAGATTCATAAATAAACATTTTATTTGTTGAAATATAACAAAATCTGAATACAAAAGTAAACTGAGTGACAAACATTTCTGAGATATTTTGCTTGTGCAACAGACTGTTCACATTAGAGAAAGTTTTGTCCGTGAAAGACAAGTTCTGTGTTTCTCACTAAGTGTACTAAAGAGTAATAAAGTGCACCTGAGGTTTTCACCGAATATTGTGCATTCCAAATAGCAATAAATTTTGTTATAATTTTCTTCTTTAAGAAAAGAGGAAGAAAGAAGATTAGAGGCATTTGAAATGTGGATTTGGAGGAGGATGGAAGGGATAAAATCAACAGACAAAGTGACAAATGAGGAGATGTTGAGAACAGTGGGGGAATATAAAGAAATTTTAAAGGGAACACAATTGGCTTGGACATTGGATGAGAAGAGATTGTCTACTGACAGATCACATGGAAGCAATGGTTAATGGAAGAAGAAGAAGAAGAAGAAGAAGAAGAAGAAGAAGAAGAAGAAGAAGAAGACACAGAAGGTAAGAGATGATGGATAGTATAA
The DNA here is from genome assembly GCF_021461385.2 of Schistocerca piceifrons. Taxonomy (NCBI): domain Eukaryota; kingdom Metazoa; phylum Arthropoda; class Insecta; order Orthoptera; family Acrididae; genus Schistocerca; species Schistocerca piceifrons. Next base: position 183,348,269 of record NC_060145.1, read on the forward strand.
GGACAGAAAACAGTTACAAGAAAATGAAGAGAGTAACAAATGGTAGGACTGCATTGAATGCTACATGCCCTAGAACACTACACTGATGACAATGATTTTTGAGAAGTGTATTATGCCCCCTCCACTGAGATTCAAAGTTGAATATGTGGCCCTTGTGGTGTAATAATGTAGAAATCTCTATTCCAATATAACCCCTTCTTCGTTTGTCTGCAACGATGATCGCCATGATTGTTAGTGTGTTACTTTTGTGTGTTTGTATTAACCATTGTTAGTGTGTATCAGTACTTATGTGGATGAAGACTTTGCCCTTTAACTTTTGTGTTGCCTAGATTCCCCCTCATGTGCATTTCCTTCTGCATTTTTCCTGTGTTTTGCGATGATAAATGTAAGGTGAGAAGTGTCCAGTGAAGCAGTATTATGACCAGCCCTTAAAAAATAGTCCCTTAATATTAGTGTGTGTACATGCCCCTGGGAATGGTATGTGGATGGGAATTATTATGTTGTGATCTTACTGTGACAGGCTTTATGCCTGCTGAACACCAAAATCAAATCGGCCTTTGCGCTTTTCACTCTATGCAAAGTCCTGTGAAGTCGACGGTTAATAGGCTATGTGTGTGTCACAGACCAGTTGCTTTTATTTGCTTCTGATGAATTCTGATAGAGTTAATTACATTATTCTCAAGCAACAGGAGTTGTTGCAAGCACAAGATTCATGTGTTGCAGTGCTTAAAGTGCTGCCACGAGCGATGCCGTCATGATAGAGGCAGAGCCTATGTTCCCTTGCCTACCTGCCCCACATGTATTTGCTGCCATTTGCATGAGCTGACATGTGGCCCACCAAACGTTACACCAGTACTACAGCAATATACACACATCTTTTATTCACACTACACGTCTTGCTATTATAGCTACTTAACCTATGTTTCTTAAATATCATGTGCCCTCCTTAGCCTTTTATTCAGCCTATTTGCTCTTTCATAACCCTAACGTATATTGGATATGCCTACACAGGGTGTCCAGAAAAAAGTGTCAAATGCTTTGAGTGGTGGTAGTTTGTATGCAAATAATGAACTGGGAACCTAGAAACGACGGAGAGGCTTCGTCCCCGCCGTAGCCCTCAGTGGTACACAACCCCATGACAGTCTACAGCAGTCCACTCACCCCACCGCCCCCCTACACCGAATCCATGGTTATTGTGTGGTCTGGCCCCCAGTGGAACCCCCTTCCCCACCCCCTCCCCCACCCCCCTGGGAACATCTCATTCCAGACGAGTGTAACCCCAACATTTGTGTGGTAGAGCAATTATGGTGTACGCGTATGTGGAGACAATGTTTGCGCAGCAATCGTTGACATAGTGTAACTGAGGCAGAGTAAGGGGAACCAGCCCACATTCGCTAAGGCAGATGGAAAACTGCCTTAAAAACCATCCACAGGCTGGCTGGCACACCGGACCTCGACACTATCCGCCGGGCGGATTCGTGCCAGGGCCTGGCACACCTTCCCGCTTGGGAAGCAGTGGATTAGACTGCATGGCTAGCTGGGTGGGCTACGAGGTGATAGTGCTCAGCAAAACAAGAAGAACAAGTCCAGTTAACATGTGTCCAGAAACTCATATTTTCTGAGATAAACACATGTTTATAGGAAGGGCTGCACGACACTTGGTTGTGGATGTTAGCACAGTCATTGCATTGGCACTTTATCAAATGTGTTAGCAGGGTATTATGATGCCTTACTCACAGTACTCTACCTGCCATTAGGTGGTCTGCAGTCAGTTGTGTGGTTCGAGTCATGTAGTCTGCTTTAGTTTTTGGTACCTTATTGTACAGCACTGTTAACTTTGGGTGCATATCAAGGTGTTTTACATTCTTCCAAATGCAAATTAACTTAATTGTTTAGTGATATTGTGCTGGTTTTTTTTTTTTTTTTTTTTTTTTTTTACAAACACAGGATTAGTGTAGCAGAAGGCAGTTCTGTCAATGGCTGTTGCAGAAGTGTGCCACAGAACCACTGTTCACATCGAACATTTTATTTACTGATGAGGCAGGGTTCACAAGAAATGGTGTTGTGAATTTCCATAATCAACATGTATGGGCAGTTGTGAATTCCCAAACATTTCAGGAACAAGGGCATTAACTTTGATTCTCAATTAATGTATGGGCAGGCGTACTTGGCAGTAGGGTCATACATGTTTCCACAAAGATTAACCGAGTTGCATTATGTGGACTTTCTCATTAATGTATTGCCCACCTAGTTGGGGGCTGTGCCATTGCAGTAGCGGATACAAATGTGGTTGATGCATGATGGTGCATCAGCACTTTTCTCGCAATGTGCACGACCATCTGACACAGACATTTCAGGACCACTGGATTGGTCATGGGGAGGGGGGTGGGAGCACACTTTGATCTGCTCATTTCTCAGACCTCAGTCCCCTAGACTTTTGGTTATGAGGACGCATGCAAGAATTGGTCTCTGGCATGCCACTCAACAATGTACGGACACTATAGAGTCACATCTTCAATGCATGCCAGCAGATACAGCAACAACTGGGTATATTTCAAAGGGTGCATCTTTCCTTGCACCAGAGGGCAGAGGGGTACATTGTCATGAATGGATACCACATTGATCACCTCCCATAAACATGTATTTATTTCAGAAAGTTTGCATTTCTGAATCCACGTTTATTGAACTTACCTCAGAAAGTATGCATTTCTGGACTCATGTTTACTGGACTTATTTCCTTGTTTCAATGAGTGCTACCAACTCTGAAACTATTTGACACTTCTTTTTGAGCACCCTGTATATATTTCACAAGACCTTTGGGTAAAAACACCAAACCTCCTCACACAACTGTGCTTTGTCCACTGGCAAATTGTATTGCACTGCCATCTGGAAATCACAGCCTTGGTATGTAGTGTGCTATAGCTAAGTGGGCTATTTCTTCAACATTAACTGTTTTTAGTTTTAAGAGAGCCATTGTTACAAACCAAACCTCTTATATTCCAAGCTCTGCTTCCCTCTTGAAGTTAGTGAACATGTGTGACACCTATGTTTGTCATGGTGATGAGTGATGAATAGAGGCACGTGGGTCCAGGCCCATAACAGGACTGACCTACCTTCCTCCTATCCCAGAATGTCAGAATGCTAGTAAAGGCCAACAGCCCCCCCCCCCCCCCCACTCCCCTCTCCTCCCTCTCTTCTTTCTGTAGAGTCAGCCTGCCTGCCATGCATCCAGCTTGCCTGTTGTGCATCCATCCAGACATCTTACATCTTCACGCTGCCTGTAAGGCTTACCAAGATGCACACATGTCTTTGTCAACTTAACTTATTTGCATACATGGAAACCCTGCTTATGAACATGGTTACAATCACAGCTGTCACCAGTACTACCCTCCTATTAATAGGAATGTTGTACCTTATGACTATGTTTCTCAATTTATTTTCCTGTGGGGCACACTGAAGTACATTTCAAACTTTTGGGACACCCCTCCATGTGAGTTTTTTCCTATATGCAGGAAAGAAAACACAAAGAACATACAATATATATTTTTTATTGTGTAACAACTATGAGATACAGATTTTACAAATTTTGTGTGTGACCTTTGAATAGGGACCTATGAACACAAAAGTAAACCATACAATAAAAGAAATTTATTACTTTTAAACAAGGACATAAAGATCTCATGACACATGTAACACACATGTATATTCCTAACAAACCAATGTATTGTGACATGGCGGTGGTTGAGAAAAGCTGTGAGAATGCCATGCCATCTGTGGTGCTTCCGTTTTCCATGCACATGCACATGGCTTAGTACAGCACTCAGCCAGTGCAAGGATTTAATCCAGTCTGGGCTTGAGTAAATGTCCTTCCTGAATGGGCATGCACCTTTTTCTGCCTGTTTAAGAGACATTTTCCATTGCACTTCTGCTATAACCTGATAAGATGATGAGTTTCAACAACCAATTTTTTATCCACTACTAAGCAAACTAAGGGGTTCCACTGGCTATGTGAATCTCACCTTTAGTTTCCAGATCCTGACAACTTATCTTTTTCCACCAAACTGAGTCTTGGTGTTCAAGTCTAACATCCAAATGACTGTCTCACACTGCACTATATCCTACACTATATTCACTATCATTTGCCACTGGGAAAACAAAAGGCTGTATGTGTAAACTGGAGGGATTGTCAGAGTCATTTTGCATTGCATACAATTAACACCTAACACATGTAACATGACTCTATATATGCCACTGGTGGCCACTGAGGCATTTCATTGAGGGTGCTAAAAAAAGCTTAGTTTGGTAGCACTGAACGATTATGAAATTTTTTCAATATTTCTCACATTTCTTAACATATTATATCAAACAAACCTTATAGGGAAACAGAAATAAACACTTACTACAACAGTGCCCTTCTTATGCACTATGCACAGTAAGAGTTTGATATATTCCTGGAGAACATGATAGCAAGCATTTGTGAACAGAGAGAGAGAGAGAGAGAGAGAGAGAGAGAGAGAGAACTTTTTCGCATGTCTGCAAGAGATCATGAACTAACTCTGAAAATACCTCTTGCACACACAAATGCACATGTGCCATGTGCGCACACATATCAACAGCACAGTTCTTCACTGCTCACAGGGTATGTGTGGTCACTTTTACATGGCAGTCATGAGTAGGGGGCGTTTTGATGTATGGTTGCTTAAGATACTGGTGGAGACTGGGCCTGAATTACTATGTTAACGATGCTTCCAACCTCAGCTAACAATTGAGCTTTAGCCATTGCCAGATGATTTGTGTGTACTGCTTTGCTTTGAGTTGTGCTTGCTGGTTGTTTCCTTTTCTTAATTTGAAATGAGTGCAGAGAGCAATCTTGATTTGTCACGGGGTTCGAATATGATTCTCACAACACCAGATGGAATCAGTGATCCATATGCCCATTATTACATTGGTTCTGCCTTCCCAGGAGCACAGAACTCATACATAGTCTGCCAGCCCTGTGTGAGGGAGGTGTGGCTTGTCGCCCACTCCGCTCTTCTCCTCTCGACAGCCAGATCTGCTTATTTGTTTTATTTTCGCAGCCAACTGTCAGAAAAGTGTCCACTACAACGTGAGTGCCAGTAAGAGAAATAACAGAGCATGTATAAATTATCTGAACTTGTAATCTGGATTTTGCAGATCACATTTAATCAGATTACCAACATTTAAAACTAAAAGTATTGTACTCACCAAAATGGGCAGTTCCATGACTTTGGGAAGACTGCTTCAAAATAAGTAGCAGAAAGGGTAATGGAATACATTCATCACTCCTTCTTGTTGGCAAATAAATCTGTCACTCTCAAACCGAAATATTCAATTTTACACATGAATGAGTTTTCACAGGATAGCATCCCTAAGGCACTTAGTCATTCTCCTTTCACGGTGTTTCGTAGGAATGTTTTAATTCTCTTGAGCATTGAAAAGTGCCACTCAGCTTCTGATGTTGAGATAGGCATCATGCTTAGCAGTTTCAAAAATTTAACAGTCTTATCGAGTGTGTCACAAAGTTCATCCTTTAGGATCAGCAAAAGAAATGGAACTGCGCCAGAAACTGCTCTCAACTCACGCCCAGCATAGAAGACTTGAAGCTCATCCATCAACTTTCTTTTTTCGAGAAATGTATATGCGTCTGTGATTTCAAGATATTTGTCTGGAAAATGTGTAATGTATTTGTCAAACTGATTTACATCAAATAAATTGGCTGCAATGAGGCGTCCAGTGAACTGAAAACGTAATTTTATTTCAGAAACGATGGAATTGCACACTTCCAAAGCATCTCTTTTTTCATTTTTATCAAGAATCTGTGGCTTGTTGGCAGACATCGTTTCATCATTTTCAAAACTAATCTCATTAAGGATGGAATCAATGTCATCTCTGACATTTTGCATTACTGCCTCAAACTTCTGTGTGCCTTGTTTTGCTTTGGACAGTTCGGTTAACTTCTTCTGAAGCTGATTAAAAAGTACATCTGCATGAGGCATTATCTTATAGAAAAATGATAGCCAGGGAAAGAATTCATTATCTTTCAGTCTTTGTTTGTGTGAACCAGCTTTTTCAATAGTAAAACATAGTTCTGTGCTCTCACTTGTTTCAATTACTTCCATAACAGTAATAAGATTTTCCCTATTTTCAGAAACATCTTTTACTACTTGTGAATGTTAAGTCCATCTCATAACACACACATGGAGCAAGCTTTTTTGAATAATTTTATGCAACACTTTTGATCTCTGTGGCGAGTTAGAAAAGAAGGAAGAAATACCTGAAAGATGTGCAAAAAAGATGCTGGCTTTGCAATTAACAGAGACTGGCATAGACACAATAATGCTCAACTGAAGCACTTAACAATGGATGTAGTTTGCATTTGGGTATTTGTCTTTATTTAATTTCTGAACCCCATTTGACTTTCCACCCATAGCGTTTGGACCCTCATAATTCTGGGCTATTAGTTTTGATAGGTCATCATCAATTAATGGTTCAATTTCTTTCAGAATACTCTCAGTTATAGTATGAGCATTTTGACTTTCTTGATCAACAAAGTTCCAAAATCTTTCAACAGGTTTCCCTCAGAAACATAATGCAAAACAATAAGCAACTGAAATTCGCAAGACACATCTGTAGTTTCATTCGCAATTATTAAAACATAATCAGCACATTTTATTTCTTTATGAACTTCAGCATGGTATACTTCCAACATGCATTGCAGTAGTTTATTCTGAATAGTCTTAGAAATGCCTTTGAACACTGATGCGTGACTGAGATGAACTTGAAGATCTTTATCCAGTTCCACACTGAACTGAACTAGTTCACAAAAAACCCACTTATTTTGAGAGGCATCAGATTTGTTATGGCCCTGGAGAGCCAGTTCCAAAGCACCACAGAATCCACTACACTTTACAATTAAATTCAATACGTATCTACTCTTTTCGGAACATTTGTTGTGGCTGTCAATTGTTTGTCTGTATAGTGAATCCAATTTCTGCTGAATGTTAGTTTTGCCTAGAAATGAAAGGTTAAACCCATTACTCATGTGTGACTTTGACATTTCATGTACCTTCATTTTAGGCCATGTGTGCCAATATCAGTTACTCCGGTCTTACATCAATGAACATCTGCCCCAAATAACACACAAGGAAAACAAAAAACAGCATTACTTTCTTCACAGCCACAAACCCATTTGTTCTTTTGGTAAATTTCAGGATTGAACGTATGGCATCGGGTTTTTGTTTATTGATGCAGATTCAGATTCAGGAGTGCCCTCCCTGGTATTTGCCCCGGCCATCTGTCCGTCTGGACTTGGCACAGGGACCCAAGGACTCGGTTCCACCTGTGGCCCTCCGTCGCCGTTTTCTTGCGCTCCACGCCTCATTTTCGGGCTGTGAGACTGTCTACACTGATGGTTCCCTGGTTGATGGTCGCACTGCCTACGGTTTTGCTCACGCTGCCCATGTTGAACAGCGCTCCTTGCTGGCTGGCTGCAGTATTTTTACTGCAGAGCTGGTGGCCATATTGCGCGCTCTTGAGCATACGCGTTCCTGCTCAAGTACGTCCATCGTCATCTGCAGTGACTCCCTGAGCAGCCTCCAGGCTATCGACCGCTGCTATACCTCTTCTCCTCTGGTATCATCTATTCAGGAGTCTGTTTCTGCCATTAGCCGCTCTGGTCGTTCAGTGGTCTTTGTTTGGACGCCCGGTGACATTGGCATCCCGGGGAACGAACGTGTCGACAGGCTGGCCAAAGGGGCGATCGACGCCCCGGCTTTGGAGATCGGCCTCCCGGCTCGTGATCTGCAGTTGGTGTTGTGCCATAAGGTGCTTGGGCTGTGGAATGCTGAGTGGCATGGCCTGACATCCCCGAATAAACTGCGAGCTGTTAAGGAGTCGACCGATGTATGGCGGTCCTCCCTGCGGGCTTCTCACAGGGACTCTGTCGTCCTGTGTCGGCTCTGCATCGGCCCTACCTACCTGACGCATGGCCATCTTTTGCGTCAGGAGGATCCCCCCCTGTGTCGGTGTGGGTCCTGGCTGACGGTCGCCCACATTTTGTTGGAGTGTCCCCGACTGCGCATCCTCCGGCAGTCTTTTAATCTCCCGGGCACTTTGCCTTTGGTTTTATGCGACGATGCCTCCATGGCTGACGACGTTTTAAATTTTATCCGTGCTAGTCCTTTTTATGGTTCCATTTAGGGAGGTCCTGCACCTTTCCCTTTCTGTGTCTCTTGTCCTCGAGTCTCTCATAATTGGTTGCAGATTTTGATGTTTAGTCGGATGGTTAACTCTTTCCCTTTTTTTGTTCTCGTGGTCAGTCAACCAGTCTCCGGCCATCTTCTTTTCTTCTGTTTCTATTTGTTTCTTTCTGTCTGCTGTTCATCTGTACTCTACTTGTCTGTAGTGTTTGTTGCCGCATTTGTGTTCTTTCAGTGCCTGGGGGGGTGTCTCCTTCCCCTTGGGGTTTTTACCTGCTCCGCAAATTTTTGGCTCGCCTGTTTTTGGAATGGGGGACTGATGACCTTAGCTGTTTAGTCCCCCTTAAACATCCCGACAACCACCACCATCAGGAGTGGCCTACTAGTATTTTTTATGTGAATTTTTTTCCTGTGAGTCGTGCTGTTAAATGGCATTTTTAATAACTCATTTATTTTGTTCATATTTGCTAATTTCTCAGTCAACTGAATTTTCCCTTACAGATAACACTGTGCACACAACAAAATATGGTTAATTACCTGACCTCACAATAACTACAAAGTGTTTGTACTGAAATGTATTACACAAATGTTATGAGTGTACACAGAAATACTACACTGTTGTTTGGAAAGCAGATGCTGAACAGGTGGTGAATACATTAGTTTTTTTGTTCTGTAACAATAGCCCTGCTGTTGTTAAATATACCAATACTGAAATAATGCCTCTCAGTTTCAAAATCTAGGGACATAATTATATTCAAATTATAAATAGTTATTTATAATTATATTTAATGATATTATTTCTCTTTTCAATTTAATTAAGAATTAATTTGCATTTAAGAATGTATTAGTATTAAATTGCAGAAGGATTGTAAAACTGGATTACAAGAAATTTGCACTCCGGTGTATTCTAACGTGGCCATTAGGTGGCAGATTGTGCTTCTATAGGTTCTTCACTTTACTGCTCTCTGGCAGATGGAACATAAAGCTCTGAGTCAGTCGAACTGTGGCTCCATCTCTGCCGTTAGAAGTGTGTGGAAACCAATGGTCGAGCCTTTAACACAGTGCCTTATGAGGGCAGACAGTGCCAATCTGCAGTTGGCTCCAAGCTTCAGAAAACTACCGCGAGAGCATGAATGGCGAAACTTGCCTCTCCAAATCAGAAAATCCATACTCCGCAACAACGCTTTATGCACAATTTGCATAGATTTCTGTTTCTTCCTTCTTCATACAAGTAGTGCCACTGCACAGCAGTACTACCTTAGAAGCTGCCCCTGACGTATGCACAACCTTGCTGACACACCCCTGTTTCATAGATCTTTCAAGGATGCAATGGAGCAATTCCCTTCCATCATTCATTTTGAATTATACTACATTGCTTAGTTTATATACCATAAGGCATCACACTAAGAAATGTGACCTGGGGAACCTTTCTGCTGGGTTTTGGTGTAACCTGTCTAACAAATGGACAGTAAGAGAGAATAGTTCCAACATATAGAGTGTCCAAGTTAAACATATAATAATATAAAATATTATAGCTTGAAATGCAATTGAGATGTTTATTGGTGATTTGCTTCTACAAGTATGATAACTCAAAATGTTTTCTGTGTTCATTTGCGACAGCTGCTACTGCATGTTGATGCACATAACTACTTTGTTCATGTAAAAGTGTGTTGGTAGCCATGTAGAGTCCACAGCAGAAAGTATTCCGTGAGCTTCCTCTCACAGAGCTAAAGTCTGTTAAACTGGTACAATTTCGTTTTCTGTGTGAGTATGGACTGTGACCAATTGACAATGAATGAAATGTGACAAGCAGCTTCAGGAAACTGGTAATTTGCTTTCAGTGTTGGGCCACCATGCCAAGCATGCAGTTCCAGAGGCTACTGTTGAATTAATCCACATATGCTTCCAGCAGCATCCTCAAAAGTCAATCTGACAAGCAAGTAGGCAGTTGCAATTACCTTGTTTGACAGTACATGATGTCATCCATAGGAGGTTGTGCCCATGAACATACAAACTGCAGCTTCATCACAAAATCAAGCTTGATGACAGACTGTTTCTCGTGAGAGTCGTGTAAGGCTACATTCCACAATTCCAGTACTGTAAACATGCACAGTTATTGCATATGGGGATCTAAACCCTTCCCCCCCCCCCCCCCCCCCCCCCCCGCCACACACACACGCAAAGTAACTAACAAGGTTATGGGCCTGTTGTTCTTGGTGGAGCCTACAGTTAATGCAATAAGTTGGAGTTTTATGCTGTGCCGTGCCAAAACTTACGTGTGATGTGATCTTTCAAGCAGATGCCACACCATGCCATTGTGCAAACATTGTGAGGGATTTATTGGATCATAAGTTTCCAGATCAATGGACTGGGAGAAGTAATCTATCAGTTGTGCGAAGCAATTTGTCTTCATGTTTTTGATCATTTTATCTCTACCATTTTTTGTTCATTGTTGAGTTACCATACTCGTAAAAGCAAACCATCAATTAACATCTGAATCAAATCTCAAGTTATAACATTTTATATTATTATACATTTAACTTGGACACCCTGTATGTTGAAACTATTTTATATCTACTATGGATGTGATACAATCTCTCTAACTGTTCATTTGTTAACTTGTCTCATTGTTTAACAATGTAAAAAAGAAACTGTAAGTCTAATGTTAACCTGCAACAGAAATAAAAAAAATTATATTGTGTAATGGCAGTAACAGTGAATGTGTTTATTGCCCACTAAATACTGGAAACTGTTTTGTTGCACATAAAAGAAAGACTGATAAAGACAATGTGAAGATAGCTAAACCTAGGAGTGCTTTAATGATGCTTTTCTAATGCATAAAGTGAAATTTTCTGTTTCAACTGAAGCCTTTGGACTTGCAAATTAAATATAGACAGCAGTGTTCTTCAAAATCTCCTGCAGTAGCTCTACTGTGTACAACTGAATGTAGAATTTGCAAGGGCCTACTGTAGAGATCAAACTGTGCAGCAAGGGGAGGTAATGTTCTTGAGGAACAGATGACAGGCCATGCTGCTACTGCCACACTTTTTGAACTGGAATACACACTTCAGGGTATTATATAAGTTCTGCAAATATTCACATCCACCTTGACTGCATACAGCATTGAAATTGGCACAGCACCAAGGAAGCATGATAACCTCACATGATTGGCATGAAAATAAAAAAAATAAAAAATAAAAGTCCCAAGACAAGTAGTCATTGCTAAAGTCACAATATTTCCCATTGTGTCAGGCAATGTTAATCTGCAGTTTAGGAGCATCACAGATAATTGTTACTAGAACTATAAGTGAACTCTTTAAGAAATAAAAAGCCTGTTCCCAGGTTCCAGGCGGGGCAAGTGCTCCACTTACAAAGAGCTATGAATCCATGAAAATAGCAAAATGTAACCTAGCCAATTTTCAGAACATTAAGTAGTTTCAGAAATCACACCATAGCCTGTCTTTAAATAGCCAGCCCTTCCTCAAAATTGCCAGTCTGTGACCAACAAGCATTTGAAGTAACTTCTCTCTGTCAGTTCATGAGAGATCTGGTTGAGCAAGTAAGCAAGTAACATATATATGATTTAGAGTCTGCGACCAGCAAGCAAAAGTGTAACAACTATAATGGTTAAAGTGAAAGTCTACTGCCAGTATGTGGCTATACCATAACTAAGTCAGTTAAAGTGAGAGTCTGTGCCACCAATATCATAACTGTAACAGCTATATATGTAAATATTCTGCAGATACGAAATACTTTTGCTTTGTAGAATCTTGTGTCTAATACACATAAACTTGAAGTTAATGTTACACAAATACTGTTTATGGTACAGAGTAACTAATTTTGGTGATTATACTGCAAGTTATATCAAGTCCACTGAGATTCCAAGTTCCTGTCATGAAAATCATGCCACTGTGGAATTCAACAAATAATGTGTTGCTAAATAATATCTGTATTTTTTTCTCTTCTGAATGTACTGATAAAGGAAGGGATGTGTGTCTCTTTATCTGTATAAATGTGGTCCGTAATACAAGAACTGGCCACCAACAACTTAGTAGTGCTAATAAATTGGGTAAAGCCACCTTAAAATTCATGTACTTTGTGGCACTATCCTTTATGTAACCAGTTTTCAGCACATTATTTCAGAAAATCAAAATATGAGACTCAAGATATATGAAACCAAGTGCATCAACAGATAGGGGAGTGCCACAATGGGAGCAGTGATCTAGTGTGCGTTTTTTGAATTTTGAAGTTGGGAACCATTACAGAAATATATCCTATGTTCCTGTGCCTTCCCTGGCCTCAAGCTTTACTAGTCCCTATCATCCAGCTACCTTCTCCTTCCCTGCCCCCACTCCAGCACTACACAGTCTCCTATTCCACCAGTGCAGCCACTGGTTTTTTTCCCTTCTCTACATCTCACTTTTCTCCCCCTACCTCCCCCCCCCCCCCAAAAGAAACCTCCCAACAGAACCTGGCAGCATTGCACTACCCTGTCTGCACTACTCGTATGTCCCTGCAAGATGAGTAATAGTCTATTTGGTTTATAATATTGTTGCTGTAGAATTCTAAGAGGTATCCTGAGCTCAAAATAATGAAATATCTCAAACACAATGCCCTCTTCCATGCCAACCAGCACTGATTCCAAAAACATTGTTCGTGCAGAAACCTACTTGCTTTTTTCCCACATGAATTTGACTCAACACCAAAGATTATTAGTAAAAGTATAATTACATGCAATATCAAACCAATTTTTGATTGGGTTAAGGCTTTCTTGGTAGGGAGGACACAACAGTTATCATGGTTGAAGAATCATCCACAGAAGAAGAAGTAAGTACAGGCATGCTCTAGGGGAGTGTGTTGGGACCCCTGTTGTCCATGTTCAATATTAATGACCTAGCAGATATTATTAACAGTAACCTAAGATATTTCACTCATGATACAGTTATCAATAATTGACCACTATCTGAGGAAAGCTGCAGAGACATTCAGTCAGATCTCGATAAGATTTCAAATGTGTGCAAAGATTAGTGTTTTGCTGTAAATGCACATATGAGTACTGCAGAGGAAAGAGCAAACCATGAGGGCATTAGATGGGTCATACTGTAAACCATAGAGATGGTCACGAAAACTTTATCACTTAGCATGCTGCCAAAGGCTTTCAGTCTACTTCCCATTTAACATGAGAGAATAAATCTTGCATTTTCATGTGACCTGTACTTTCAGTAACTAAAGGCTTACTCTAGTCACTTCATGAAAAGCAAATGGTGCTATGTTGTGGAACCAGTGTGTGGTTTCTGAGTACTGTATCTCCCTCTTTAAGTATTACTTTTTCTTGCACTAACTCTCAAACAGAATTAAAGAAATGACTTGGCCAAAGTGTGGCTGTATGTTTGAAACTGGTGGATCACCGGTGCTACTTGAACTTTAATAAGTTTAACAGCCAATTGATTATTCAGAGTGTGCTCAGTCCTACAACATCATCCGTGTTTTTTGATTTCTTTCTTCAAATTGTCTTACCTCTTCTTAGTGTTTCCTTGGTGATTTTGTAACCATGATTAAATAATTACTTTTTGTGATTTAGGTCTCAGTAACACATAGTCACACACTGTGTGCCTTCAGCTATCAACCATGTATACAATCATGACATCTGTACGTGTACATCCCATTGTCTTCCTGTTGCTTTCACCTCAATGTATAAATTCTGTGAAAATTGTTGGTAGTGTTGTTGCACATCCTCAGCATAATAGTCCATAATTCTCATACTATCACTCCCAAGATCACAATCTCACCTGTAACATATTTAACTACATACAGTGCATATATGGCTACATGAATATAAAGAATACCCATTGCATATAATCACAGGCGTAGCATACAAGTTGTCTCAATTCCTGGGCATAAGTCACAGTCATTGAGCTTGTGTTAAAGTTATGAGTCTTTTTCAAGGACAAAACTCACTGCATTTAGGTAACATTTAGTTCAAGTCAGAGTAGCAATTAACTTACTTGCAGTGGTTTAAATTCATGATTAAAGTTTAACAAGAATGTTTTAAAACTTGCATTAGCCACAAATTTTTGACTGGCCCCATTGTTACTTGAGGAAAATTTAGAGGACATTTCAAATTGTTGGCAGTTTGAATTTATGTGATATGTTCATTTGCTTAGGTTTGATACTAATGTTTGTTTATCACTTAGAGTGATGTGCACATGATGGGAAAAAATACTATAACAAGTTGCAGTGTATGACTAGAGATTTCACCCAACAGCATCATTCTACCACATGTGGCTGTAGTGTGTGCTTAAAGGTGTGCACAGAAGTTTTAGTGTTGATTTTCATGTTAATTTAGGTATGGTCAGGTTGCTTATTTGGTGTAGAGTTCATTATGGATGGCATAGAGCGGAGAGAACAAGTATTAAGCTAAGAAGTGACAACAATAGTTTTCAAAGTATATGAATATTTGTAAAGGGAGCCAGAAGCAGAAACAGTAGTCCAGTGTGGCATTTATTTCAGAGTTGCCAGTTGTCTGTGTAGGCAAGGGCTGAATTGAGTGTCTGGGAACAGAGACAGAGGGCACCCTAGTGCTTCTGCATAAGTTATCTGTTCCTCTCCGGGTAGAGAGTGTCACCCAGACACTTTATTTGCACACCACTATAGCTGTGATTGGCTTCAGTGTTATTTTGGTGGTAATGATATTGAAAGAATCTCATCATACTTTGTCATTTGTTTTAAACAAGACAGGTGATATTTCATTCAGAGATAGAAAGATTGTGGAACAGGAGGGGAAATTGCTGCCCTTCAGGCTGAGTTAGATGAGGCTAGGTGAGAACTGGGCAGTTTAAGGGGGGAGAAGGGTAAACAGGGGTGGGAAGTGGCAACAGGCATAAGGAACAGGCCAAGAAATTCTTCTGACAGCTTTGTTGTTAATGTACAAAATAGGTTTGACCTGTTGCCTCAGTCAGAAACCGATGAGCCTCTCACAGAAGTAGATGTAGACAAGGCTCAACAAGCTTTCAGCAGCAAATTGAATAAGAATGTAGGGAAGTCTGCAAAGAGAAAGAAAGTCTTGTTGCTAGGTAGTTCGCATGCTAGGGGTGTGGGCCAACTTCTGCAGGATGAATTAGGGTCAGAATACCAGGTCACAAGTTTTTGCAAACCTAGTGCTGGACTGGGGCAGACTACAGAGGATTTAGGTTCACTATGTAGAGGCTTTACTAAGGAAGATACCGTGGTTATTGTGGGTGGGCCGGGCAACAGTATTGACAGAGATCTGGGGTACAGCATAGAGTGTGACCTGGCAAAGATTGCATCAACATCGAGTCATACCAGTGTTGGGTTTGTGTCGGTTCTGGAGCGCCACGACCGACCTCATTTGAGCTCTTCTGTCAGGAGAGTTAATTTGGAGTTGGAACGGCTACTTAGATCTGGTGCAGGGTCACACATTGGTGTGGTTCCTGTTGACTCACTCTGTAGGTGGGACTATACTAGACATGGCCTACACCTCAACCAGAAAGGGAAGGGTAAACTGGCTGGGCTGATAGCAGGAAATTTAAAGGGGGGAGGAACTACATCTCATGGTGGAAACTCTTTTTTAGTGTAAGATCAGTGTCTAGTGGGAAACTCAGCCAGGCAAGTACTAAAGATGTTAAAAAAGTTCAAGATACTCACAAAAGTAAAGTGAAAAATAATGTTAGTATATTTCATCAAAATATTGGGGGACTGAAGAATAAAATTGATGAGCTTCTGATTTGTTTAGAAGATATAGAAACTGAGAATGTAATAGATGTACTATGCCTGTCTGAGCATCACATTGTCACTGATATGCAAAAGGTTAGCAACCAATGGGTACAAATTAGCTGCACATGTAAGTAGAGGTAATATGATGAGAGGAGGAGTTGCCATATATGTCAAAAGCTTCCACAGTGTAAAAAATTTAGAAACTAAAAAATTTTGTGTAGAGCAACATATGGAAGCATGTGCCACTGAACTAAAACTAAATGATGGCACTTTCATAATTGTAACAGTGTATAGGTCCCCCTCAGGGAATTTCCAGCTATTTCTAGAAAACTGGGATGCTTTGTTGTGCTATCTGTCAGACAGGGGGGAAGCAAATTATCATTTGTGGGGATTTCAATGTTGATTCCCTGAAAGAGTGTAATAGGAAGAATGACCTTGTAGTATTACTTAGTTCTTTCAATTTGAGCTCCGTCATTGATTTTCCTACTCAGATAACAGAGAACAGCAGGACATTGATAGATAACTTTTTTATAGACCAAGATAAAAAATGCGTATCCTGTTGAGAATGGTGCACAGCTAGTTACAGTACATGACATGGCTCCATGCAGTATATCAAATCAGAATTTCAAAGCAGTGTGTTCAATTAACAATATAAATATTGCAAACTTTAGGGAAATCCTACAGCAACTAGACTGGGATGAAGTGTATAAGGAACCCGATGCAAACTTGAAATATAACTGATTTCACGATACATTTTTAAGGGTATTTGAAAATTGTTTTCCCAAGAAAATAGTTAAACATAATTCCAAGAAAACATATAAAAAACATTGACTAACTAAAGGAATAAGAATATCTTGCAACCATAAAAGAGAACTGTATCTAACAGCAAGAGGGAGTACTGACCCCATAATTGTTCAATATTATAAAAACTATTGTGCGGTACTAAGAAAAGTTATTAAAAAGCCCAGAAGCATGTGTATCATGTCTGAGATCAGTAACTCTGATAATAAAATTAAAGAAATTTTGAATATTATTGAAAGGGAAACAGGGCAACCAAGAGCACAGGAAGACTTTAGTGCCATAAAATTGAATGACAAGTGTACTAACAAACAATCAGAAATTGAAAATATTTTCAATAATCATTTTTTAAATGTTGTGGAGAAAATAGGATCTAGATCTTCACTAGAAGAGGCAAGGCTACTAATAGAAGAGGCCATACCTGTGCAATTTGAAACAACTGTATTTCCACCAACCTCTCCCTCTGAAATCAGTAAAATAATAAACTCACTGAAAAGTAAAAGCTCTTACGGAATTGATGGCATTTCCAGCAAGGTACTTAAAGCTTGTTCCCCACAGATAAGTAGGATTCTCAGCCACGTATGTAATAGCTCTTTGGAGCAGGGTGTTTTCCCCGATAGACTGAAATATGCTATTGTAAAATCATTGCATAAAAGGGGGATACGTCGGATGTCAACAACTATCGCCCAATCTCTCTTCTGACAGCTCTATCAAAAATTTTTGAGAAAGTAATGTATTCAAGAGTAGCCTCCCATATTTGTAAAAATAAAGTACTAACAAAATGTCAGTTTGGTTTTCAGAAAGGCTTTTCAACAGAAAATGCTATATACACTTTCACTGATCAAATATTAAATGCTCTGAATAACCGGACATCACCCATTGGTATTTTTTGTGATTTCTCAAAGGCCTTTGATTGTGTAAATCATGGAATTCTTTTAGATAAGCTAAATCATTATGGTTTGAGGAGGGCAGTGCACAAATGGTTTAATTCATACTTAACTGGAAGAATGCAGAAAGTTGAAATAAGTGGTTCATGTAATGTTAAAACAACAGCTGATTCCTCAAACTGGGGGGCTATCAAGTACGGGGTCCCACAGGGTTCGGTCTTAGGTCCTTTACTGTTCTTGATATACATTAATGACTTACCATTCCACATTGATGAAGATGCAAAGTTAGTTCATTTTGCTGATGATACAAGTATAGTAATAACATCCAAAAACCAAGAACTAAGTGATGTAATTGTAAATGATGTTTTTCACAAAATTATTAAGTGGTTCTCAGCAAACGGACTCTCTTTAAATTTTGATAAAACACAGTATATACAGTTCCGTACAGTAAATGGCACAACTCCAGTAATAAATATAGACTTTGAACAGAAGTCTGTAGCTAAGGTAGCATTTTCAAAATTTTTAGGTGTATCCACTGATGAGAGGTTAAACTGGAAGCAACACATTGATGGTCTGCTGAAACGTCTGAGTTCACCTACATATGCTATTAGGGTTATTGCAAATTTTGGTGATAAGAATCTCAGTAAATTAGCTTACTATGCCTACTTTCATTCACTACTTTCGTATGGCATCATATTCTGGGGTAATTCATCATTGAGTAGAAAAGTATTCATTGCTCAAAAATGTGTAATCAGAATAATTGCTGGAGCCCACCCATGGTCATCCTGCAGGCATCTATCAAAGGATCTAGGGATCCTCACAGTTACCTCACAGTATATATATTCACTTATGAAATTTGTTGTTAATAATCCAACCCAGTTCAAAAGTAACAGCAGCGTGCATAGCTATAACACCAGGAGAAAGGATGATCTTCACTATGCAGGGTTAAATCTGACTTTGGCACAGAAAGGGGTAAATTATGCTGCCACAAAAGTCTTTGGTCACCTACCAAACAGCATCAAAAGCCTGACAGATAGCCAACCAACATTTAAAAATAAATTAAAAGAATTTCTAGATGACAACTCCTTCTACTCATTGGCTGAATTTTGAGATATAAATTAAGGGAGGGGAAAAAAAATAACTTAAACATTAGTGTCATGCAATATTTTGTGTAATGTAATATCTTGTACAGACATCTTTTATTAACCTGACACGTTCCACATCATTACGAAGTGTCGTATTCATGATCTATGGAACAAGTATTAATCTAATCTAATCTAATCTGGTACACAACTTTATTGTCGGTTGGATTTCAAGCCTATTGGTAGTTTCTCACTACATTTTATAGTGTCCTGGAAATGCAATACGTGGTGTTTCAAACAAAGTTGTATTCTACAGAATGAAATGAAGCTCTGTGTGATTTTCTGTATTTTGAATTGCACTAGAAACAACAAGTCTGCTGATATTTTGTATTAAGGTGTGTATAAATACATAATAAGCTTTATTTGTATGTTTATTCAGTAAAAATTGTAATTACTGTAAATAAAACAAATAAATATTTCTTAGTATTCCAGTGCTTACCCCAAGAACGGACAGAACAGGAGGATGGGAAACATCACATGTATCAGAAGTTTTTCAGTATCTGGGAGAGAGCAGCATCCAAGAAGAGTTGCTACATCCCTCTTGTCATAGTCTCAGTGTTTACCCATAGCCTGAGTATGTGAGAAAAGTTATTTCAAGTTTTTGGGCAATGCAGCACTGACATATTGAAAATGAGAAACATTACAAACACTGTAAAACATGTTTTCAGATATATATGACTTATTTGACAGGCAAGTTCCATGTAAAAAGTTTTTCCTTTTTTTATATTGGAAACTGAGTAATGATTCAGTAAACTGTTCACACTCAACAAGCTAAATAAACAACTATTATGAACACTCTTCAGAGACACATGTAGTGCTGAGACGAATATTTTGTCATCTTGGAATCTGATCCGTTTCACAATGAAAGAGGGGAAAAATATTTAACTGTAACTGATTATGCCAGTAATCTGGCTGTGTCTGCAACATTCTGGGAAAAAAATGGCATTGCCAATGTTAGGATTGGCAGATCATCATTTTTACACGACTCCTCACAAATATGAGTTCAGTGTGCCATGTGGTTTGGTTATTTTTCCAAATGAAACAAATCCATTTGTGAACAATGATGAAAAAGTATGTAAATATTAAATGGTTCTCTGAGTTCTTCATGGGCAAAGCAGGTGGTAGATTTCAGTTCAGTGGTAGAATACTTGGGATGTGTAATCAGTCTACAAAGGAGATTGCTTACAAACCACTTGTGCAACCCACCCTACAATACTGGTCAAGTGTGTGGGACCTGTACCACACAGAAAGGACTAATAGGGGATATCGAACGTATACATACAATGGCAGCCTGAATGGTCACAGGTTTGTTTAGCCCATGGGAGATTGTCACAAAGATACTGATGGAACTGAACTGGAAGACTCTTGGAGATAGATGTAAACTATCCTGAGAAACTCTGTTAACAAAGTTTCAAGGACTGGCATTACATGCTGACTCCAGGAATATACTACAGTCACCCTATGTATCACTCAATATGTATCATGAGAATGAGATAAGAATAATTAGTGCATGTACATAGGCATTCAAACAATCATTCTTCCTATACTCCATTCGTGAATGGAACAGGAAGAAACCCCAGTAACTGGTACAATGGGATGCACATTCTGCCATGAACCTCATTGTGGTTTGCAGAGTATAGATGTGGATATAGATGTAGATTGCATAAATGTGATAATAGTCCTTTTTTTGCTTCAGCATGAATATAGGGGAAAATTCAAATATTTTTGCTTCTGTACCTCTGTTCTCATTTTCTTCTATTTAAAAAGTGCGTTACAATTGTTAAAAGAAACTCACATTGATATGTTTTACTGGACCTTCTGCCAGATTCGAAAGTAACACCTCCTTTCTTTCTTGTATATTTGTGGTTAAAATTTCCATTTTCTCAAATTTTTCAGTTCAGCGGGAAAGAATGTTTTAAGACTCTCTTAAAAAGAATTGAATTTTATTTTACACTTGTGTGTTTGTTACATTATGTACATTATGTTACATTACATTGATATACAAAAGTCTATACAAAACTTTATAAAAGCCCAGCTTACTAAAATATATAACAAAAGTCAATGTAGTTCAAGTTTACTTCTACAAGAGCATGAGATGCTGACAGTAGTACGAAACATAAACACCCTTTCGGTGTGTGATTATTCATTACTTTTAAATTTGTTTCAGTTAAATGCACCACCATTTCATTAGCAGTTGTTCACTTTTTTGTAATGTGATGCTAGGAACAGTTCTAATGTCAACAACACTATTTATGCACCACAAAAAGTAACAACATTGACTATTATATATATGTATATCTGTTATTCAAGAAACTCATACCTCGAATTGACCTACTGAAGTGGAAGAACTTTTACTTTAGAAGAAGATGACCATGAAATTCACATTTTTAATTATCTGCACAAATATATATCAGACAGACTATGTCAGGACGGCTACATACATCGCTGAAACTATTCAGAGAAACACTGTATCAGTTTATTGAGTTTCACCTTTTATCACAATTTGTCTGATACTATAAAAATTTTTATTTTTCATAAATAAGGAAAACAAACAGCTCTCAAAATATGTTAACAGCTACAAATATTTTATTGCACAAATAAACTGTATGTTATTTATTGTATCATTTTTTCAGAGGGCATTTAATATATTCCATATTCTCAAATATAATTTTGAAAAAAAAAAAAAAAATCATATCAATCCTTGTTACTGGTTTCTTCATGCAGATCTATTTTTGTTGACTGTTCTAAGATGTATTCCTACAGGATTATTTTATTCTGATTTAGAACAATCAAATGTATTTTTTTGTTGCACACATCTGTTTATCAAAAGAGAAAAGGTCTAAGCCTTTAACAGTCATTGGGGTTTTATAATAGGTATACTCTTAAGTTGAGTTTGTTTCTGCACACTTATGGTACATACATAAATGGAGCAGGCAAAAATTGTAATGTATGGTACAATTGGAAGTACCCTCAGCCATGCATTTCATGGTAATTAGTAGTGTATGGATGTAGATGCAGACTTTTGATTGGTTACAACTTGACGTGAGAGTAATGAAGCTGTAAATACAATAGCCAACCCAAACAACGTCCAATGACTGCCTTTCTTCATAGTGCAATCAGTTGAATGTTGCCTCCTGTCAGATAATGTTGAAAACAAAGAAGCAGAAATTTCATGAAACATTATGATGTAAGATTAATTGAATAAAATATACACTACTAAAGGAAAAGAGGGTTTTGTTTTTCATTTTATCCATGAACACAGGCTGAAATTAATTGTACTGTGGAAAGTATTGAAATTTGGCATACATTTAGAAAAGTAACCTTAAGAAACCTTTGCTAAAGGGATATAAGTTTGCTGTTCTTCCTACAGACATAAAATGTCATGGGAAAGTTTACATCTTCTAGTGAAGAAAAGTAAGAAGCATTTTTGTGCTTAAACCTTAAAATAGGTGACAATTAGTTCATGAGATTTGCCAATGTTTTCCAAAGAACATGTTACCACAGTCTATAATATAATCTCAAAACACACAGTGACAAACAAATAATTTTAAGAATAACTTTTATAATTATACATGACAGCAATATTTTGAGGTACCTTTTCATGTCTGAGATAACTAAACACATTTATAAGCTACTGTATTTGTTAGGAAAAATGTATCTGTTCATGTACAGGGCAACTTAATTAGTCACGTGTGAGCTATGAGCAGTAGCTGAGTTAAGGAACCTGTGAACATGTTAGCTCTAGTATTTGTGGATTTTATGTATGATTCATTGGGAATAACAACAAACAATATGATTTTCTGAAATGTTGGGAGAGTGGGATAAATTAAGTGAAACTTTTTGAACCAAGACAATGGCTTCAGTGCTGGTATTATCTGCTGATACTTATCTACTTCCAAATAAACCAATGTTATGTTCACAATGAGTTTTTCATCTTAAACTATTGAATACACAGTAGTACATGATCATATGGTTTATGATACAATCTGTGTCTTTATATCAGAATATATATTAAGTGAGCATCTTCTTATTGTTTTAAAGCACTTTTATTTACAAAAACAATTTAAGAGCAGAGGAAACTTAAACTTGTCGTTAGTAACATCAGCAATCATAATCTGTGTGCAGAACCACTGTCCGAAGTTTACAGATCAGCACATATTTACATTTTGTGTAGGCAATACATCATTCCATTCATACTAATTACTTACAAAAAGATTTTTATGCTGTCATGGATTATTTCTGTTATTTACAATATAATACATACAGTACACTTGAGGTACAACATAAAATAACTGATATGCATGTCGTTCTAAAATGTACCACAGCGTTTGACACATACACAATTCCTCTACAGATTTCTTAAGAGGACACTAAAATTGTTTGACTAGTCAGCTTAAATTTAATTGCTTTCATTATGGTCTATGACTGCACAATGCAGCGGAATTGGTCACTAGTTTTGTGAAAAACATGTTACCAAACCAGTGTCACAAATAATGTATTGTATTAATAGCATGAACTGGAAAACAGGAGATGTGGAACAGAGTTTTTTCATAATTAGATTTATGTTTATTGTGCATTAACTATACTTTAAAATTAATTTACAATCCTTCATCAGTCCCTTGGAAAACAATGACATTAATGTTAACAAAATTATTCAATGTATGCTAACATTGTGAATTTCATGAGCATAAGTAATATGATTGTAAATGAATTCTCTAATAAACATATTGGTTTTCAGGTGACCTGCCACAATACACTCCAAATAAGTTAACTGTTTACTCTCTTTGGCCATTGTTGCTAAGGTTTCAATACATTATCCTTTATGATGCATGTGCATCAATGGCCAATCTTCACAATTGTTTTTAAAAGTCATATAAGACTGAAAACACATAATCAGTAGAATGAAATAACAATTCTAATCATCATTTGTCACATATTTCCATGCATATCATGAACTGAAGATCACCATAATACAATGACAGTATGTTACTTATTATTACAGAGTGATACTTTGTCACTTACTGTCTGTCTGTCCTGTACAGTGTTCCAGAGTATTCTAACAGAACTGATTCCACATATTACTGATTTCTGTCATTATGTCATTCAAAATTAATTCAAGTGCTAAAATACTATGTAATTAACTAAATTAGCATAAAACTTTTATTTGCTTTTTACGTATTATAGACTTTTGAACGAAATCATAGCCGTTTCAATAAATTATTTTAATACAGCCAGTATTCACCTTGATTGGTAGTAGGAATACCAATGATCGTATCTAAATCAGTTACCACAAAATTGCAAAATTTATGACATGTAGACGTAGCCCATTAATCTTAAATGGAGAACATTTCTACTGTGTAATACAAAAGTAGTCAGTGAGACTTTAGTGCACAGTGGCAACAGTACATATAACATGTGTTGTGCAGGTGTTATTATTCATAGTATTTGTTTTATTTGCTATATTAACAAGGAATAATCCAATATGTGGTGAAGATGTAAAGGACAGAATAAATGCCTTTTGGATAGTCCTTTCACAGAATTTTAGTTACAGGTATTTCAGAGGCAATATTATACCACCAATTCTTTTAGGCCTTTTAGGCCTTCAGTATTATTAAATTTTTTTCTGGTTAGACACTCCCCCTCCCATCCCACAGTAGGCCTCTTCTGGGTGCATGCTGTATAGAAATTCCATGATATACCAAATGTGATAAGCTATAGTTGTAATAACAATTTTAACATTTTTGCTACCAGTTCAATATACATCATTAAATACAAAATGGCAGTTAATCAGCTATAAAATGCAGTTTCAAAGTTCTATAAAATGAAAATAT
Source organism: Schistocerca piceifrons (assembly GCF_021461385.2). Lineage (NCBI taxonomy): Eukaryota > Metazoa > Arthropoda > Insecta > Orthoptera > Acrididae > Schistocerca > Schistocerca piceifrons. The sequence continues at coordinate 183,372,880 of NC_060145.1, forward strand.
AATAAAATTACAATTTAGGCAGTCTTTTAGTTTGGTACGTCATTGCCAACAAACAGTATTATCGAATAGGTTCACTGGCATTTAAAGGCTGTTTCTCATGTTGATCTCCAGAACTGGAACTTGATGCTGAATTACCAAGTGGAAATGGTCCATTAGCAAACATGCTGGCTAGCTTGTTAACTCTCTGACTGCCTGTGCCACTTCCTAAAGTATTGCTGTTAGATGACTGTGACGTGGGATAGTTTGGTTTCTCGTATGCTGGAACATCATCTGTGAAATCAAAAGTTATGCTTTATTGCTGTGTTACTTATAATCAACAACAGTTTGCAAAAACTATAGGTGTGAATAATTATTATCCTGTATGAACATAAAATGGTACACAAACAGTGATTGGTCTCTTTCACGTTTTCCTATTGACCTGACATCAATTGCAGACCTTAGTTGACTGGGTTACTTTAAGAAAGAGAGCACACTAATGCTAATATATATATAACTTTTTATCTTGTTTTTGTTAGATCCTAACAGAAGAGCATCTTCTGCTGTAAGAGAACTAAAAATCTCAGCCAAGTATGAATAGGACTCATGCTCTGAGGGCTCCATACAAACTTAATTATTTATATTGATACTTCATTTGTAGGTCTTGATGAGTTTTTTTTTTTGCAAGTATCAAAGTATGTGATGTAAACGACTTCATTTGTGTTACCACCAGCAGTCCTTCGTTTAAATACAAAAAGTAAATGCTACATCTTAGTGCTATGTTTCACAACAGGCTCTATGGTGTGTCCCACAAGAAAACAGATTTATTTTAATAATAAAACACATAATTTATATGAAAATTGCTAGTTTTATTATGTCAATATGAAACACAAAGACTGTGACTAAACATGAAACAAAATATCAGGCAAATCATCCTCCATTGGTTTGTCTGCATGCATCCACTCTGTGGACAATATTTTTGACAACTCTGGACTAAAGTTCCACTTGAATTTGACCCAAGACATGTCTAACTTTTTCCTCTGAATTGAAGGACAGTTTGTGGATTGTTCACATAAACACAAGTTTTCATATAGCCCCACAATAAAGTCTCATTGCGTCAAATATCATATTGGTAGCCAGTTCTGACTGCCTTTGCGAGAGATGAGGTGAGCAGGGAACCATTCTCTCAGCAACCTTGTTGTTTTAACAGCGATGTGGCAGGTTTCCCTATCCTGTTAGAACCACATATTTTCCACATTCAGTTCTTCCAGTTGTAGTCATAAATGCTGTATTATCATGTGGTGTAACGATCAGAGTCACTGTCACTGCTCTTCCAGTCTTGTTTTCAAAAATAATATAGCCCAATTACTCTGCTAGCTCAAAACCTTCACCAAACAGTGACTCTTTCTGGATAAAGACACTTCTCATGGGCCATGCGAGGATACTCTGGGCCCCAAATCTGGCAAGTTTGTTTATTCACATAACTATTAAGCTGGAAGTGTGCCTCATCACTAAATATTATTTTCTTATGAAAGTCACTACAGAATTCTTGTTTTGTGATTACCCGCTATGCAAATGTTTGATGCTTCAAATGGTCTGTAGACTTCAACTTCTGTGTTAGTTGGACTGTAAAAGGATTCAAATTCAGATGTTATGTCAAAATTCAATGCAAAGTGCTTTTTGGAATCGCTAATTGTTGAGGACGATGGCAAATTGACTTCATTGGACTTGTAGCAGTGCTCTCACTGACAAGAGCGACATTCACTACTGATCAACAAGAACAAAGACATCCAGCTGATTTGATTTATTTATTTTTATTTATTTTATTTATCCACCCGTTGACAATAAATATTGTATGGATGTTGTCAAGGGTACATGTAAGCCATTTCAAAGAAATGGGACACCAACAATATATACGTAAAAAAGTACAAAACAAAATAATACAATGAAATTAATATAGCCTATATACATCCCTGCTTGTTATTTTAAATGCAAGGTCTGTTTTTCATAAGGCTTTAGTTTTTTCCTCCCGAAACGGCAAGTCCTTATATACACAACACTGCTTAAGTATATATTTACATCACACAACAGCTGTCCTTTAAGTATGTAAATGTAATGAATGGTTAGGTACAGATAGAGTATTTTCCATTTTGCCTTTATAAATATCATCAGAAAAAATTTATTGACCTACATAGTCATTTACAGAATAAAAGCATTGTTCTACTAGAAATATTTTAAATTCTGTTTTAAATTTGTTATCATCTTCTAACTGCCTGATGTTGATTGGCAGTGCGTTGTACAGTTTTGCACCGATATGGCTCACATGCCTTTGTGTATTCGTTCTTTTTGTTCGCTGAGTATGGAGTGCTGCACTATTACGGGTATTGTAGTTATGAAAGTCGGCATTTGTCTGAAAATCTGCAATGTGGGTCCTGACATACATTACACATTTGTATATGTATAATGATGGTATAGTAAGTATTCTAAGATTTTTGAATATTGATTTGCAGTGTGTCTGTGGATGACTGTGAGTTATTATTTGGATGGCCCTCTTCTGCAACAGCAAAATTTGTTTTATGCGCTCTGTTGCGGAACCCCAAAATATTATTCTGTGTGTGGCAAGAGATTGAAAATAGCCGAAATATGCCATTCTGGCACCCTCTGAGGTACAAACATTTGCAATAATTATGAGGGCAAAACAGGCTGAATTAAGTTTCTGTGCAAGTTTTATTACGTGGTCATTAAAATTTAAGTTTTCATCCACATGAATCCCCAGCAATTTTGTAGATATCACTCTGTCTAAGGCTTTGTCACCCCACACCAGATCGAGATTTACATTTTGACATCTTTTCCCAAACTGCATATAATTTGTTTTATTTACATTCAATGTCAACCTGTTTGCATTGAGCCAAGAGTGGATGTAATTTAGTACTTTATCAGAAGTGGTTGGTAGCAATTGCTTTGGTGCACTTATTATCACACTAGTATCATCTGCAAATATTATTGCTTTGGCTGCATCATCTGAGGTGTGAAAATCATTTATATAGACAAGAAACAATATAGCCCCTAGGATGCTGCCTTGTGGTACTCCTATTTCTACATTTTTTGTCTCTGATACTGAATTTATTTTGTGGTTGGAGTAAGTTGATGTCAGTCCCACAACCTGTGTTCTGTTTTTTAGGTATGATTCAAACCATTTTTTCCCCATCCCATGTATACCCAACGTTTCCAATTTTTCTAAAAGAATGTCCTGGTTCACAGTGTCAAAAGCTTTGGAGAGGTCTAGATTTACTCCTACTAAACTATAATCTTTTTCTAGATTTTTGATTATTTGTTCAGTGTAGCACATTACTGCTGTTTCAGTATTTTTATGTGCTTGGAAGCCATGCTGATTTCTGTTAAGTAAATTATGGTCATTTAGATATTTGTTGATTCGGTGCTTCATCAGTTTTTTCTAATATTTTTGAAAATGCTAGGAGGAGAGATATTGGGCGATAGTTTTCTACCTTATACTTGCCGCTGTTTTTAAATAATGGCTTCACTTTTGAAATTTTCAGCCTCTCTGGAAAAGCACCTTCACTGAATGATAAATTGGCTATGTGTGCAAAGGGCTTTGCGATTTGTGGTGCTGTCCTTGTTATGATTGACACAGGCACCTCATCTATGCCAGCCGACATTTTGGGTTTCAAGCTTTGTATCACTTTCAACACTTCACCCACATTTGGTGGCTCTACCCTCATCCTACAAGCTGTTTTTGGATATTCAGGTTTTTCTTCGCTTGTGAATTTTTAGCTTAATGAAGTTGTTGCATTTATGAAATAATTGTTAGTATAATTTGGCAAATCTTGTTTATTAATATTGACATTTTTTAAATTTTTGAGGCTAATGTCCTGGTTTTCACAACTCTTCCCCGTTTCAGTCTTCACAATACCCCATATGGCTTTTGATTTGTTTTCAGACTGTCTTATAAAACTATCATTACTCATGTTCTATCCTCTATCTTCAAATTTCCTTACCAGTCTCTGCACTGTTGATGTATTAGCCACATTTTGCTAAGTAAAAGTTACATTAAATATTTTAATGGTCTCTGAAAAGCATGCACCATATTTTAAGTGCACTTTCAAAATCTGGACATTGATCCACTATGTATCATTCAATTTTAGCTGATAACAATATGCACAAATGCCGACTGACAATTAAAATTGGTAATCATGGCTGGTATTGCAGTTACCAATATCAACAGAGAAAATTGCTTAAATTTCAGGTCCAGCAATGTAACAAGCTTAAAGAAGTGCTTAATTAATAAACTGCATTCTTTATGGGACACCCTTATCACATACACTAATCTTCAAACTCTGACAGTTTGTGAAGTGTGTGGTGCTATGTACTAATTTTAGGCAGTAGAATGCATTCATAACATTTCTTAATTTAATTATAAAATACCTCTAGTATCGCATATGAGGACAATGGGAAATCTTTTCAGACTGGCAAAGAGATGGTGTTGACAGTCATTATTTTTGTAATGGTATATGCTGTGTGTAAATATCGCTGAATTTTAAATTTTGGTACATCCTGTGAAATAATGTAAGTAAAATGTCAACTTAATCTGTGGAATGTTTTTTACATATTGTTAGTATATAAAACATTTCTTCACAATGTTTTAACCATTTTATCCACTAATTTATTAATGTAGGTGAGATATTGGTTTACAGCTTTATGTAAGAAGTGAAACAGCAATTAAATCCATGTGTGGAACAGATGGCTATTGCTTTCTGGAATTAAAAAGGGTTCTTCTAACTGGTTACCTACAAAAAGTAAAACAATGACATAATTTTAGGCACAAAGTAATGAAAGAATACCTGAGATGAGCCCAAACTGAAAACCAAAAGAACTGGCATTCATCAGGACAATGTAAACTCTTTGTTCGTGCAAATGGTGAAAGATTTGAAGTACAAATTGTTGCAACAACCACACTAATCAACAAGTTTAGCACCAATTGACTTTTATCTATTCCTGCAGCCAAAGAAATTTATTTAAAAAAAAAGAAGTGAAAAACTGCAGCAACTGTTGAGAACTTTATCGAGTCCACTTCCAGTTTAGGCTTTATATTATGTCATTTTAAAGTGGTTCTGAAAACTGCCGTAATTATGATAGATATATAAACATTGCATATAACAGAATATGAAAAAACACGGCTTACATATATAAAATATAAGTACATATAGACATGAGTACATACAGACTGTAAAACACATTATGCTGCAGAGCAACATCCAATTGATCAAACTGAAAGTCAGGTGGTTTTAAAATGTTATGTGCCCAATGATTGCATGAGTGTAATTTATTACATTATAAGTATTCTCTGGGTTGAAGAGGATTTCTGTTTTCACATATCTGAAATACCAAGTTGCATGTTTTCCAAATAAAAGGCTAAAATAGATTTTAGATTTAATAACAGCACAAAATAGTTGTAGTGGATGAGGTCTCCAGGTTGATGCTAATGCAATGTTCACTTCGCTTGATATAGCAGAGACATACAGAAATATTCCTATAAATGAAACAATTACAGCAATAAAAAATAATTTGCTGATGCACAAGACACTTCCTCCAGTAGCAATCATAGAAATTATTGAATTACTGGAAATTGTTTTCAAATACAACTGCTGTACTATTCATAACAAAAGCTACCTTCAAAAAGATGTATTAGCTGTGGGCTTTCCCACAGGAGGTATACTGGCAGATATTTTTATTAATTGTTTGGAAAACAAATTATTCAAAGAAAACCCTGATACTAACATTTGATAGAATATTATAAACATTATGTTGATGATGTCCTCATCTTATATGTGGCTCACAACAAGAAATGTCCTATCTGCAAATATCTGTAGCAAAATAAATAATAAAACTATCTTGTAAGTCAAACACAGCTATTAATTTTTTAGATCTTTCAATTACTATGAAGCAATGTACACATGTTTTTGGAATTCATCATATACCTACATCTTCTAACATCATAATTCCTGTTGCAGCATGCCATCCTGCTCAACATAAAAAGACATTCTTCTGTTCTGCAATAAATAGGCTCCTTAAACTACCACTAAATTCTAATGAGATAGAAAAGCCTGCTTAGTTGGGTGGTAATGTGCTTGCTTCCTTTGCAAGCGGGCCTGGGTTTGATTTTTGGCTGGTTGGGGATTTTCTCCACTCATAGACTGGGTGTTCTGTTATCATCGTTTCATCCTCATCACCAGCACACAAGTTGCCCAATATGGCATTGAATGAAATAAGACTTGTACTTGGCGGCCAAACTTACCCGAATGGGTCCTCCCGGGCAACGATGCCATACACTCATTTAATTTCATTTCAAGTAGAAAAGAAACTACATTAATTATGAAATATAGCCCATACTAAAAATTATCACAGTGTGATCATTGATCAAATATATAACTTCTTGAAACCTAAAAGGAATCAACTGGCACAGTAGAGTTGCTACATAAAAAAGAATTAGTGTTACTTTCTTTCTATGGTGAGGTCTCATAGAGGCTTAGTAACCTTTTTTTTTTTAAAAAAAAAAACACATAATGTACACATCATGTACAAATCACAATCACCTCTGTTATATTTTTTAATACACAACATTAACAAAACACATGTCTTATCCAAAATAATAGCATATAAAAAATATATTACTCTATTGTAAGGCTAGTTACATCAGACAAATTGGAAGGAATTTAAAATGTAATTCATAGATACACAAAATTAAAAAGAAAAAAAAACCATGGGAAATAAATCCCACCTTCACAGCTCACCTAATACAAGAGAATCACATGGTGCACAGTACTGAAAACCACCTTGTAATCCTTTGTACAATGAAGAAGGAATACTTTGTGAACATACCAGTACATGAAGAATTAGAAATCTATGCCCATCTAAAAATAATTCAAGGAAAAGATGCTCAGTGAGCAATGTACATATAAAAACACCAATTTCTTCAACTTCTGCCACCCCATTACTGATAACTTCATTTACAGTTAGTCCACAAATTTGTTGCTGTATCTACGTGTTTGTAAACATGCTCTGTAAGGAGTCCATGACGAGTCCAAGCTATGCTAACAACCTCTGCAGTTTCCTGGTGTTCAATTTTTGTATGTTAGAGGATATAATTCAACACAAGTCTGGGATGTCCAATCCACTGCAACTATTTTATGCATTTATTAAATCTGCAAACTATTTTTAGCCTTTCATTTGTAAAAGATTCAACTTAAAATTTTTGAAATCCTCTTAAACCAAAAGAATGCTAATAATATAATGATAATATAATGTAAATGGATGGATAAAAAATCTACTCACCAAGCAGTGGCTGGGGAACACAAACACAAAAGGGTTTAACTTTTTCAAGCTTTCAGAGACAGCGGCTACTTCTTCTGGCAGAAGAGTTGAATGAAAGGAAGAGGGGTGAAGGAAAAAGACTGGAGAGGTTTAGGGAAACAGGTACAGTTCAGAAAAGTCACCCAGAATGCCAGGTCGGGGGGGGACTTACTGGACGGGAGGTATACTCATGCTGTCATTGGGTACGTAACATTTTAACCCAGCAGACTTGCACTTCTTTCAATTGTTCATTGCTGTACAGCACAATATAAATTTTATACCCTTATCTGTACTTGTATTAGAAATATACAAGCCTCGATTTTTCATCTTCTATTATTAAGTACAAAGTTTATGTAATTATCATAATTATGGCAGTTTTCAGAACCACTTGAAAATGGCATAATAAGAAGGCAAAAATCTGCAGTGGACTCAATAAAGTTTTCCAAAGCAACAAACAGTTGCTGAATCAGTACATGGAAAAACTAAATAAAGAAATTTGTGGCTGGAAAATGTTCTGAGGTTATGGCAGCTGTAAATGGGTATTTTGCAGAAATTCTAGAATAACACATTGAAGATGGGATCTGCTCATTGGGGAAATATTGGATGGAATGCATTTTTGACCTAAAACTATAGTTTTTCACTCCCTGGCAAAGAAATTTTCATTTTGCTCCCATGGATGTAACACAAGTATAAGTAGTAAAGCTCTCCTTCTCTATCTTCTTTCTACAACATTTTCTCATTATATTTATTTTTGATGCTTGTTAAACTGAGTATCAAGACAGTGGTGCATTTTATTAAAGTATATAAAAAATAAACTTGCAGTTATAACTTTAAAAATTTCTTGCCTTGAATTGCTGACATTCAGTGCCAATGTTGTAAGATGATTTCTGCCACTAACATGTTTCAATCACCTGTTCGTGAATGGTGCTGAGGCTTGTGGTGTGGGGTCGACCTCAGATGTGGTGGGCGAGCACAGCTGTAGCTGGAGTCTGTGCTATAACACGGAGAGACAGGCCTTCGACAAGGAGCTTGACGAGAGCCACCCAACAGGTGGTGTGGTCTGTGCCGCCAGCCAGTAGTATTCGATGACTGACATTGACCCTGCAAATTAAGAAAAAGACTATTCAACTGTCGTATATGATATTGGCTTGAGTCACATTTTGTTTTCTGCTCCTTGCTTGCTCCACGTAGTGTTTCTTCTGGTACTGTAGCCATAAAATATAATCAATGGGTGGTTCAATAATGATTTTAAAAAAAACTATATCATGTCATTCACTGTATGAAGACTTGATTTTTCTTGACAGACTGTTGGGTCATGGAACTTTTTTTTGACAGATTAGGGCTGTAATTAAATATGAAACTCAGTTTTTAAGAGTTGAGGCTTTGAAACCATCTCTGAGATGCAGTTGTACGGGTCAGATTGTAATAGGATTACCAACTCAAAATTATTGAAAGCAGGACAGTGTTTCACAAATAGCAGTAAATATAGAAAAAAAGGCTGACAATTTATTTTAGAAGCAATAAAATGTTTACATTTTACATTTTGGAGTAATAAACATGTTCTAATCTCAATATTAGCAGGTAGGTCTAAGAACACTTTGAAAACCTGCTATTGTGTTAAACAATGGTATTTGTTTGTTCCAGATACAATGCAGTTACCGTGATGCACTTTGCAGTAGTTACCAATGCCAATGGTGTTTCCTGTCAAAGCATATTTTTCAATAGACTGTGCTGCTGAGAGAAGAGTTGAATTGTTATCTTGAAGGATATGGCTATAAAATTCCTCACAAGATACAACCTTGAAACTGTACTTGAACATTAAAATTCCTTTGACAGTGTCCATCAACAAATGATTCCTTTCTTTTGTCCATTGAGGAGGCATGAGAAATGCACAGGTTCAGTACATGCACTGCATCTAGGACTCACAAGGAAAACTTGACAAATTTCTGAAAACATTTTGACCCTTTTTTATCAAAGACCAGCAATGTTGATCTAGTATACAGTTTTCTCCAGCATTGTATATCTGGCACAATTCTTAATGTTGCATAACTAAACAGTTTTGAATCACTTATTTTCAAACCTTTGGTTTGTAAGTACTGAAGACATGGAAGAATGTCCTCAAAGCAAAGGTCCTTTAATCTTTAAGACATTTAAAGAACTTCAGTGCTTCCATTGGCTTCACCCGATTGCTAGGTATTTAGTGTAAGTTCATTGAAACAAGGTACATTTTCCATGTACCCCTGGCTTCTGAAAAGGACTTCAAAGCTTGTCTGACTTTGAGAAGAATGAACATTTTTTTATTCAGTTTTCTTAAATTTCAAACAAAAGTTTACTCACAATTTTGTTTCCATGTCTTTATTGGATCACCAGGTTACAAAAAGAAAATTTTACTTGAAAATTTTGGTAATGTTTATAGCTCATGCTTTTTTCCCATCAAACTATAATCTACAATTTGATTTCACCTTGACTGCCTGAATAAAAATAGTGAATTGAGAGTACTTTGCATCATTAGCTGAGTCTGAACATCTGAAGCCATTTCCACCTGTTTCCACCTAGAGCCACTGTGCTGTTCCTTACGGAGAGTACTTTGTGCCAGTATTAGTGATTTTCTCTTCTATTCCTTTTGTGTATGCACTGGATAATGACTGTCTGTGTGTACCTCTACATGCTGACCATGATCCATGTGCATGATAAACAGTGAACTGTCATACAGTCTGTTCCAGAATAAAAGTCAAGTGCTGGCACACTGGACAGAATGTTAGAGCAGAGAGGGCTGTGAAGAAGATGTCAGCCAATAGTATGCTGACTGACCCATCTCTAAGACAACAGCAAGACAGCAGCGGCATCTACATGAAGAGGACACAAGCGTCACACCACCTGGCTGCAGCCCAGTTCACCAACTTTGACAGTGGGGTCAAGATTAGGCACTTGTATAGCAGCTGCTTAGGAACTGTGTTATTTCACTTATATTAGAAATTGTATATACTGAAGAGATTTTCTTATTTTGTCTGTTGTCATTTGGTTGTGACACATCATTGTAAAGTCTCAAAGTTAAATATTGTCATTTATCTTACTGTAATAAAAATTCATTAATACAATTTGCTTCAGTTGTTGTCTAGCAATCCGAGAAAGCAGGTTTGATAGGCACCCCATATTCGACAAACAGGCAGGACAAAACCCTGCTAAAGATGGTGTAGCAGCTAGTGGCCAATGCTGCATGCCCAACAGAACAACAAACTACACCTTTTCACCAGTTTCATGAACAAGAAGAGGAATGGCTCGAGTGGTTGCAACAGTTTAAGCCTACATAATTCCTCACAATGTACTAGGTACTGTGAAACTCCCCCATTTATTGTCCATGGTAGGAAGTATAGTTTTTCAACTCATCCAGAAACTATTTCCTAACACCACTCCTAGTGAACTTTCCTATGATCTTGTTGTAGTAGATTCACTAACTAACTATTATGACCAACAAGTGAATGTGGTAGCAGCTAGGTATCAATTCTTCAATTGCAAGAGAAGGTCAGAACAAACTTATCATGAGTGGATAACAGATTTGCAGGGTATGATGAGGAAATGCAAATTCAAATGTGCTTGTGGTGCTTTATATTCAGATGTTATGTTGTGTGATGCAATCATGTACAGTGTCACTGATGTCAGAGTTAGATAACAGGTTTTGAAACAGTCTGATCCATCATTTCAATATGTTGTGCAAATACTAGACCAGTACGGTTCAGGTGCCATGTCAGCCAATAACTTTGTGCAGCCACAAATTTGTCAGGTTGAGTCGCCCCTTGCTCACGAAATTGGAAATTTGTGGTAAGGGCTATGGGACCAAACTGCTAAGGCCATCAGTCCCTAGGCTCACACACTAATTAATCTAACTTAAGCTAATTTATGCTAAGGACCCCCCCCCCCCCCCCCACACACACACACACACACACACACACACACACACACACACGCCCTAGGGAGGACTCGAACCTCCGACGGGGTGAGCGCGTGAATCATGACAAGACACCTCAGACTGAGCGGCTACCTCGTGCGGCTCCCTTGCTCACAATTAGCCCATTAGGCAGCAGCAGCAGCTTGCATGTGCCATACCGCTTTAACACTTCTCTGTGCCACATAAGCACTTCTCTAAACATGCGAATGGAATTAAGTCATGCCCACAGTGCTATTCATGGCACAAAAGCCAAGACTGCCCATCAAGACAAACACAGTGTTATGCTTGTGGCAAGAAAGGATATGTACAATCCATATGATTGCAATGGAACAAACATAAGAATTCTGCCCACTCACAAATCTAGTCACAAGGCCCATGTGATCAATGCCTTGTATTCAAAGCCTCGTGCAGGCATTAGCAAAACTAGCAAGTGAACAGTTTCTTCAGTGCTCTGCCAGTCCAACAAGCTTTTTGTTCATTTGCATATTAATGGAAAACAGGTGCCTCTCTTACAGTGCTAAATCGTAACACATATGAACTATTAGGCTCCCCACACCTGTCTAAAACTAGCATTCACCTGATGGCTTATATCAGACAAGACATTCCCGTTCTTGGAAAATGTACTTTGCCTGGCCTGCTATGTGTCACTCGCATACATGAACTGTAACTTTCACTATGCTACAATCACATTGTGAGAACATATTTGGCCTTGATTCATTTGATTTGTTTGGCTTTCAAATTCAGGACAATGAGTTGTCAGTGTCTGCATTCAATGCTAAAGACAGTGTAGTTAGCTTGCTGAAAGAATTCCCTGAACTCTTTTCTGAAGGTTTAGGCAAGGCTAATAATTTTGTTGCACATTACTATGAAAGGCAATGCTCAGTTGAGATTTTGCTGGGCCAGAACTGTTCCCATTGCATTATGGGACAAAGTCACTGCTGAACATAAAGAATTGCAATATAGCAGAGCTATTGTGCCCATACAAGCTAGTCAGTTGGCAAGTCCAATGGTTTTGCTCCCTAAAACTTCACTTCAAATTCACCTCTATGTTGACTTCAGGTCTATAGTCAACCCTTAAACTGTGATTGATACATATCCATTGCCACGCCCAGAGGATCTCATGGACAGATTAGGCACTGGTTGCTACTTTTCAAAAATTGTCAAATACCTCTTGATGAAGAATCTCAAAGAGTGTGTGTAGTTAACTCTCATTTAGGCTTGTTTAAATATTTGTGCTTGCCTTTTGGCAGTGCTTCCGCACCCGCCATTTTCCAACAGTATTTAGAATAGCTGACTGCTTAACTACCAAACTGATATTGTCACAGGAGGTCATACACCTGAAGAACACATTGCAAATCTGTGTGCTTTGTTTCATGTGTTATCTGGTGCAGGCCTAAAGTGTGATTTTTGTTTTAAACAGGAGTTACAGTATCTTGGTCATGTCGTAAACAGCCAAGGCGTACATCCTCTTTAGTCACGTTTGTTACCCATACGTGACCTGCCAGTTTCTCACAATGTCACAAAATTGCAGTCAGTTTTAGGAAAAATGAACTATTATATCTGGTTCATACCAAACACTGTACAAATCACCATTGCATTGCAATGCTTGTGTCATAAGAATGTCCTCTTTGTTTGGACAGAGAAGTGCCAAGAAGCTTTTCAAAAACTTAAAGATGCATTGCTCAGTGTTCGATGATTGGTTCACTTTGATCCAGTTGTGCTGCAAGTTGACGCTTCCTCTTATGGAATCGGTGCAGTGCTTTTGCACAGAACTGGTGATAAAGACAGGCATATTACTTTCATATCAAAAGTGATTCACAAATATAGAGAGAGGCATTGGCTATTGTGTATGGTGTCACCAAATTCCACAATTATTTAACAGCAGAAAATTCTACTTAGTAATGGATCACAAGCCACTGCAGTCCTTGTTTCATCTGGCGAAGATGGTTCCTGTATGAACTTCCAAAAATTGCAAAGCTGGGCTTTGTTGTTGTCTCAATATCAGTATGAGACTGTGTATCATCTGACATCTGAACATGATAATGTGAATGCACTTTTACATCTTCTGATTGGCCCTGATACCGACTAAGACACTTTTGCTGCATCTTGTTGTCACATCAATGCTCAGGATTCTGAATTGCTTCAATCCTTTCATCTGGACTGTAGGAAAATTGCACAGGCCATGGTAGCTGATTCAAATTTGAGCATTTTGCTGAAATATGTTTACATATCTTGACCTTGCTCATTGCATAGCATAAAGAACTCTGTTGTGTGCTGATACTTTGCACATCAGCATAGCCTCACTTTACTGCAAGGTGTGATTCTTGTTCAAAATGACAGTGGACAGTCATGTGTGTTGATCCCCAAAGCTTTGCAAAATGAAGTGTTGCAGTTACTTCACCAGGGCGCTCGGGGATTGTTTGTACGAAACAGTTAGCAAGTCGGCACTGTACTTAGCAGGGTATGGACACCCAAATAGAACAGATGATGTCACAGTATCACACAAGTGTGGAAAATCAGGCTGCTCCACCACAAAAATTCTCTGTTTGGCCTCAGTCACAATTGCCATGGCAATGTGTGCACGTAGACTTTGCAGGACCTTTATGGAGCACTCATTGATTGATTGTGGTAGACTCATACAGCAAGTTTCCTTTTGCTGTGCCAATGAAATTGACATCATGTAGCACAATTCAAGTGTTGTCCTATATTTTTTGTGTTGAAGGTTTACCTTAAGTCATAGTGTCGGACAACAGCCCTCAGTTCACGTCAAATGAATTTGAAACATTCTGTGAAAGCAATTGGGATACAGCATCTGACTAGTGCACCATTCCATCCACAGTCAAACAGTTAAGCGGAATGTTTTGTCAGGACTTTCAAGCACCAGATGGCCCAATTTTGCAATGCAGACACCAGGGATCAAGCATTGCACCTTTTTCTCACATCATATTGTTCACATCCAATATACGGACCACTGCGGGTAGAATTGCTTCACAGCCACTGCCATCAGACACTGCTCCGCCCTCCTCAGCATCTGGAACTGAAGGAAGGCCACAAGTATCACTTCACACCATATGATATTGTGTTTTTCAGGATTTTTTGCAGCAGCAGAAGATAGGCTTTGCAGCAGCAGAAGATAGGCGCAAGGTGAGATCCTTCGTCGCCTTGGCACTTGCATGTCCCTCATTTCAGGCCCAGACAGACTGCAGTGCTGACATCACAATCAAATTTGCTGCTGTCATGTGAATGGCGATCCTTCTGTGTCTCTCTCCCCACATTCACAGATCCTGAGGACAGTGAGGCCACAACAGCTGCCAGAGGGTGCCATCACGACACTGTGGGATGACCTCATGGAGACAGAGCCTTTGCCTACTCTTGTCCTACTGACGGAGCTAGACCCACTCACTCTGCAGCAGCCATCACCTTCTACATCTGGTTATAGGCCTCAGGAGGTGGACACATACCCTTCTGGCCGTTTTCCAGGTGATGTTTCCGCTAGTGCGAAAGCCGGATGGTGAGGTACGATCGGAAGCCTGATGACCCCTGCAGCCAAAGCTTCAAGTCCAGTGCCACATCCTGTCTCCCCTCCCATTGTTGAGCTCCTTATACGATGACAGTCTGTTGCATTGGGGGGGGGGGGGGGGGGGATGTTACGGCATAAAAGTCATGCACCGGTATGCTGACCAACCCCTCTCTAGGACAACGAGACAGCAGCGGCATCTACACGATGAGGACATAAGTAATGTGCTGCCTGGCCATGGCCCAATTTGCTGACTTCAACAGCAGGTTCAAGATTAGGCACTTGTGTAGCAGCAACAAAGGAACTGTACTATTTCACGTGTATATAATGAAGAGATTTTCTTATTCTGTCTGTCACCCATTGCCTGCGGCGCATTATTGTAAATTCTCAACGTGTGTTGTCATTTATCTTTCTGTAATAAAAATTCATTAATACAATTTGCTTGAATTGTTGTCTAGTGATCCAAGAAAGCAGGTTTCCTAGGCACCCCATATTCGATAAGTAGGTGGGACACAACACAGTCTTTCTCAATTAACTGTTCTCTAAATTTACCCAACATAGTTTTGCAGGAATAATGTCAATTTTCTCTCAAAGATTCTCATTTAAGTTCTTTGTTATGCTGACCAGTTACACTCCTAAAAATATGTGTCTCTGAAGTAATTTGATCTCTCTCTCTCTCTCTATCCATCTACTCTATCTATCTCTCTCTCTCTCTCTCTCTCTCTAATAATTAGAAATGGAGCTTTGAGAGATGAAATGAAGAGGGTAGTGAAGAAAAATTAGACAAAAATACAAAGTTCAGCATAAATTCTTGAGTAACACAATTTGATTAATGAAAGGATAAAGTAAAATGTAGCAAATGAAAGAAGCCAAAGTGGAATACAGGCACCTAAACAATAACATTGACTGGAATTGCAAAGTGGAAAACCAGGAGAGGCAGAGGAAAAAAATGCAGAGCAGTAGATGACACTTACAGGAAATTAAAGAAGCTCATGGATAATGGGACGCAACTATATAACAAAGAGTTTAGATAGCTAAGGGAATATTTAGAGGGGCTACATAAAGGATAGGAACTTTATGGCAGTATTATGGAAAACGAAGAGGAAATGGGTGACGATGTGCTTATATGTGTGCATATCATTAAACCATCAGTTTGATAACTCATGATTGCAAAACACTATCACAATTTATCTACACATGTAGACAGAGATGATACTGTTTGTATACTTGTCAGATTTCACATTCCACAATGCTGGAAGCTATATACAAATCTGAAAGGAGTAAGTGACATATTGTAGAGGATTGGTAAGTAGTTCTGTTACGTATTTCTGCAATAAATAATTCAAGCTTCTAAAAGAAACAAATAAATAGCTGCAGTGTCATTTGCCTGGACTTCAACATTTTTGTTGAATGTTTATACAGCTGATTAGTAATAAGTATTAATCATATAATCAAACTACTCTCCCAACTGTGATTTGAACACATCTGTCTTTCTTGATGTACTCATATCCATATGGCATCACTGTATCAGTTGTTTGCATGTCCCCAAATTGCAAAGTCTCAGCAGGAATTGCTGTGTATTGTACAATCTCACCCTTACCCTATACAATATATTGTGCAATATTATGGAGTAAGTGTCAATATCTTTACAGCTATGCAG
This sequence comes from Schistocerca piceifrons, assembly GCF_021461385.2. Classification (NCBI taxonomy): domain Eukaryota; kingdom Metazoa; phylum Arthropoda; class Insecta; order Orthoptera; family Acrididae; genus Schistocerca; species Schistocerca piceifrons. The sequence continues at coordinate 183,389,347 of NC_060145.1, forward strand.
CCTTATCTAATATACTGAGGAAACCAATGCTACTCTCTGAAGATTGGATGGGTGGATCACTAACGAAGAGGTACTGAACTGAATTGGGGAAAAAGAACTTTATTATGATACAACTTGACTAAAAGAAGAGAACTGTTTTTTTTTTTTTTGGGGGGGGGGGGGGGGGGGGGGTTTGGGGGTGGCAAGGGTTGAACATAGTAAGCACATCCATATGGATGTAGGGTGCAGTAGTTATCTAGAGATGAAAATAATTGCACACACAAGATAGACTACCATGGAGGGATGCATCAAACCAGTCTTCAGACTGATGGCTACTAAAAAATAAACAGCACCTTACCTGCAGAGGCCCTTGTTCACCATGGTCAACAGCACCATCATAGGGGCAGTTGGAATCACTGCATGAGCAACATGTATCACTGCTGCAGCTCCCCCGGTCTTCATCCCAGCTGCCGGCTGTCGTAGAACCGTGCCACCTCTCACAGTCACTGTAGTCAGAGTCTGCACAGGCTGGCTGGCCACTGGGAATGCCTGCACAAAGAAAGATTACATTACTGCGTAATAGAAACATTTTTCTGTGTTAAGACTTCAAGAATCCATTGTGTGTCTACTACATGCGTGTCAGAATTTGCAGCCTTAGCTTTAAAATTATAAGTTGCATCACATCTTATGCTGAACTGTGCTTCTTATTTTGTGGGTAGATGGCTCTGATTTTAGAAATTCTAGTAATTTTTCCTGAAATTGTGTAAGTACTTTCCAGTCAGATAGTCACTGTCTTTTCTAATACAGATGTCAGCTGTGTTTGTTGTTATATAGCCTGGTCCTTCCTGTGTGCACAATTTTCTTCTTTTTTTCTTGATCCTCTGCCCTGTATTGCACAGGGTTGGCATAGTTAGTTTAAGTTGTGGCCAGATGCCCTTATTGTCGTCTCCCTGCACAGGATGGGATATGTGTACCCCAACTGTCTGTGTGTAGTATTATTCATGTGAAAGCAAGCAAAAGTTCTAAATGTTCTTCCTGTGTGCACATTTACTTGCAATATTCCCAGATTTCACATGACAGTGGAGAAACATTCCATGATAGAATTTATAGATAATGTTTATTAACTTGTTTCTGAAGGTTGAGGTTCCACAACAGTCAACAGCTTTCTGCTTATTTCACTGGAGTTTAACTATTTGGCCAAAAATAAAATGCTATTTCATGACAGAAATGAATGTTTTCTGTTTGAATGAATGAGTATTGTCTGTATGGAGTTTGGAAAATTAAGAGAGAGGTATTGAGAGAGTGTAGCTTTGAACCAGGTAATGAGGTTTTGTTGGATCGCATAGTTTGTAAGAACATTTTCCTTAACCCTTTCACTACCACTGGGACATATGTTTCCAATGATAGTTTATCAGAGAACAAATGGAAATCTGCTGCATGTTATTGCTAAGTATCACTGTCTGACTACCAAAAGGGAGTCCACTAATTGTTTGCAGAATTATTATAATTACCAAGTGCACCTGTAGGTTGTGCTATCTTCAAGATTCATTGTTAACCCTCTGTTCACTAAATGTCTTACTCCTTATTATTCAGTATCATAAATGTCTCATATTTTATTTCATTAATTACAGTATTTTTATCATTTGAATTAATGGAAATTACCATATTTACTTGAATATAAGAAGGTCCCCTTTTTTAAAGGCTGCTTGAGAGAATTTTATTCCTAACATGTTCTGACTCATCAAAATTACAAACAGTTTTAATAATATAAAGCTTTTGTCCAAAAAGGTTAACATTATACCCATTCTCAACTTATCCCACTTATTGATTACCTACAGTTTGATAATACAAGGATAAATAAAATAAAACAAAAAGAAATGGTTTACATTAATTCTTATTTTCACATTCCTCTTGCTTACTTTGCCAATTATCTATGGTATCACTATTTTTCATCATTAATGTCATCACTGGTATCATTGTTTGGGATGATATTTTCATCTGACCAATTTGTATTCCTAAATATGAGCAGCAATCAAAATTTATAATCTTGGTTGTCACAAATATTTGTTTTTTTTTTTTTTTTTTCAGAATGTGTCATGATATCTGAGGTTGGGGTTACAGTGGAACCTGAGTACATAGCTATTTCTTCTGAATAAGTAGTGAATTTAACATCTATATTGATGTGATAATGTGACAATATTCCTTCATCTCCTTCTGCCTCGTGCTCTCTCATTGGCTGTGTAGAACCAGCAACTGACACACCATACCTGATGGCAAGCTTTGACATCATTGCTGCATGAAACATGCTTCTATTTAGACGTTTGCTGTCTCCTGCAGATATGTATACTGTTGCCGAAAAAGTCATTTCAGTTCCTACTGCAAATGGAATGGCAGTGAGCACAGAAACAGATTTAGTTGCTATCTCTTTTTTGTCACTACTATGAAAATACTTAGGTTTTGCTTTTGCTAATGTGTAATACATCTAGGTAAAATTGATGTTACATCTAGTTCAGTGGAGTTAATTAACAACTATTACTTTTGTGAAAGATTTTTCCAATCAATCCAGACTAACAATTAACAATAATTCATTCTTCAAAAAATAAGAAAAGTGTCTATGTAGTGTCATGGAGCTCATGCTATTAACATCTTTAGCTTGTGTGACAGGAACAACATCAGACAGTCTATATTCCACAGCTGATGAATCCCAGTTGGTCACAGCACATATTTGCCTCACATGAAATAAAAAACAACAACAACAACAACAACAAGGATCAAGTCCTTGTGAAAGAATTAAGTAAGCTAAATAATAGTCTATTAAAACAAATAGTAATCAAATTAGACATTGGCTGTGATAGCACCAGCAGCAGGAATATGAACACTAGTGTCAGCAATTTTGTGATGCTATGTAACCTTTCTTTATTCTTCAAAATAACTCTGCGTATAACCTCAGTTTCCAAAGCTTCATCTGTAAATGTAAGATGACACTTATACTAATCTATTACACTACATAAAAATATTGAAACCAGCAGCAATAGTTTATTTAGTTTATTCTGTGAATGTAAAATGACCCTTTATTTTTCAAATGATAGATCTGGGAAAAATCCTAGTCATATAATAATGTAAATGTGGTATTTAATTTTTACCTAAGTCATTTACTCATGAGGCACTGACATGGGGACATAGAACAAAAATCTTATGCACCTAGTGTCAAAATGCTTTGTGCAAAGATTGTTTAACACTGTATCACAGATAAGAGGATCGATATGACTGTCACAGGAGACACTCAAATTGTAGTCATAAATATGGTCCAAGTACTTTGCTGAAAATATATATCATAAATGAAAGTACAAGATGATCATTTATTTCATTATCACTGAGATTTATAGATCTCACAACAAAATTACAGTGGAACACACATGTCCCATCCACCCGCTGCAGCAGGGATGGAGGTTATGTTTTTTTTTTTTTCTAAAAAAAAACCCAGTGTATCCTGAGTCTTAAAACAGCTCAAGAGAGCTGGTTTCTAAAATATCTGATTATCAGTTTTTTATTCCTATTATTTCCTGTAGTAAACTTAGAAATCAACAAAGTTTGAAAATTTCTGACTCCTTGGGTTTCAAGATACAAAGAATCAAAATATTACATTAAATAGCCAATAGAAGAAAACTTAGTCCATCTACCATTTACTGCTCAAAAAGTGATAAGTGGTTGAACACTACAAAAAAATCACCAACATTCTTCTATCAGTGTTAATTTTTTTTAAACTCTGCTCAAACATCATGTCACAATCAAGGATCATACCACTATTTGGGCATTGTGAACAGTCAGTGCTAAACAGTGAAAACCGATTTTGGAGAACTCTGTTTTCATGTTGATTTCTCAAGAGATACAGGCAGATAAAGGTGTAATGTGTAGACACAGTCAACAGATCAGCTGCTCTCTATTTTTATTGTAAACTATGAATGAATTGCTAAGTTTTAAGTTTTCTCCTTATATGATATCACAAGTTTGTTGTGGCTCCTCCTGTTCTTAATCTTTTAAAGCAAATAGAGCATTGTATTTCACTGATACTGCACTTTGTAAAATACTTCCAGATTAGGGATGGTGCCATTCTGTAAAATGACTAATGTCTGATGATGAAAGTGTGAAAATGATGGGGCAAGTCTTGCATACTGCATGTATCATCTAGTAGACCACACCACATGGTAACAGGTACATTATTATTCTCAGCAATGCTATACCAATTCTTATGCCAAGTGTTTGTTGCTCGTTTCTGTCGGCATTATTATCAAAACAACACTGATTGCTTTTTGCATTTTCTACAATAACATAATATTTCAAAGCAATGGAAATTTTAGGAATAAAAAGTATTCATTTTTAGAAAATGTTAATTTAAAAGCCAAATAATTTAGCACTTCTGCTGTAGCCAATTGATATTTCAGTTTTTTACAAAGTATTAATAAAAAAAAATAAAAAAATCCATGTTTTGACATGGAAGAAAGAAATATCGAAAAATACCATTCATTCAGAATTATAATACCAGTATTGGTTTTAACTGGGCAGTTTATCTCATCCCTACACTTCAATGAAAAACAAAACAGCAGGAAATATTTTTTTCATATGGTTACTTCTAACTAGGATGTTAATTAAAGTAACCATATGTTAATGTTTTACATTACCGTCTGGCATAAAGCTCTGTCCATCACATAGAGGAGTTTATTTGTCAAGAAGTTTCACTACTGTCAACATTACACAGCACAGTGAACACCACACAACGGTCACAGGTTAGTCAATGTTTCACTCAGCTTTCTGTGATCTGATTAAAGGACTCCAGCTCCTAAACTGAAAATCTAAACTAATGGTGCTTCTTCTGTATAGAGCACATCAACAACTATAGATGATTCAGGATTTTTCTGAAATCCAAAAGCATTTTTGTGTTCACATGGACAGTTGCCAAGACTGCTTTGAGGCAACCTGTTGACATTCTAGTGCAATGGAAAAAAATTGTTTTGTGTACCTAAATCTTTCATCATCTGCTGGGCAATGTTCTGGTGGCACAATCGTGATGACAGGTGCTCTGAAGCTAAGCTTGGTAAGGATGACTGAACACCTCTGTCAATCGCATTATATCCTCCACTTCCATGCTGTGACCCTGTTGCTAAAGCAGACAAAAGGTAATATCAAAATATACATTGGTATACACTGTTTGTTCATACTGCTAAACAGGTTATTTTAAAATGAATTGTAACTAAACACTGAATTTATGGTATTTGGATTATAGCCAGAGCAATATGTTTCAGTGTAGAATACCTTGTTATTACTTTTTATGTCATAGTGTTATGAAGTTACATGTGCATTTTGAAATGAAAAAATATGTTCAACTATTGACTGAAAGTTAATGTTGTGGAGAAATAAATATTACATAATTTATAGGACTTTAGATACCCCTTGAATATTCCTATGTACTTCTTTACAGTTCACACAAAGAATTTTATCCCCTTCCTATATTCTGTTGTTCATTCCAAAAATGTGTGCTTTATTTTCTTTGACAGAAATAACACAACAGTGCAGTGAAACGTTTGAACCATGCCCATTAAAAACTGATTAGCACATGTAAAAGTCTAATAGTACAATAAAAAAGTAGTATCTTAAGTTAAGATCATCAACATAAAAGCTATTTTGAGTGAAACATACTATGATAAGTGGTTGTATTATATGTTGATAAGCTGAAAGATTTAACATTTCTGACTGATAAGCTTATGGAGGATTTGGTGAAATAACTTTTGAATTTTATGAAATAACTTTTGAATTTTATTACCCTAACATAGAACTTACTAGCACTAAATGTTGTGCATTATCCAGTGGATGGCATGACAATGCAGTAACTCTTAGTTAGCTTGTCTTGTTTTGCTGATGCTTTTCTCATATTTAAGAGCACTATACAACAATCTGTCCTTTAAAGAAGAGATCTATAATGATTTCTTTTTCTTTTTTTTCATCTGTTCTATGCTGATTTGACATAGTCAGCGATGGCTTCCTCTTCTGTGCAAATCACTTCATCTCAGGAAATCATATGAACCCAGTTTTTACTACCGGTATCATTTTTTTGTATATTTTCCAGTCTGACTTCTTCAAAATTTTTACCCTCTAGGGGACCTTCTAGAGCCATGGAAGTTATTCCCTAATGTCTCAACATACATAAGCAAAGGCTTCTGTGGCTGTTGTCACTATGAATTAAATTCTTCATGGTATGTGACCACACTGTTAATAAGTAAAAACAATTTGGCCAGCATTGTAAATGGCCTTCCTCAGGGTGTTCAGTTGTATTTCACTGTCAGTCTTAACACGTGCTATCACCCTGTTGCTCCCTCCAGTTAGTTTTTTACACACATGTTCCTTTCATCACCAATTCTGTGGAGAACCTCTTCATTTCTTATTTTACAAGACCACTTAATTTCCAGCATTCTTCTGTAAAACTATGTCTCACATGCTTTGATTCTTTCCTTTTTCAATTTTCCCACAATCTATGATTCACTTCCATCCAATTCTGTACTCCATTAGAAACTTCTTTCTCCAGCTAAGGCCTATGTTTGATACTAGTAGACTTACTTTGGCAAAGAATGTGTCACTAATATCCTTTCTGCTGTCCCTTAATATTTTCATGTTTCTTTGGTTTAACTCTCCATCTGTATTCTCTGTGCTGTAAATGGTTCACCCCATTCAGCAGGACCTGTCATTCTTCATAACTTCAGAGTTGACAGCAGTGTGATTGATATCTTTTTACTCTGAATTTTAATCCTACTTCTAAATTTTTCTTTTACTTCCTTTATTGTTTCTTCAATACAGAGGCCAAAAAATAGAGGAGAGAGTCTGCATTCGTGCCTTACATTCATTTTAAACTGAGCACGTCTATTGTGGTCTCCCATTCTAATTATTCCCTCATGTGTCTTATACATTACGTATACCAGAATGAAAAATACTCCTATCATAGCACAAAAAGGTGACTATATCCTGGGCAGAGTTAGGGGTATAAAAGAAGGGAACTAGCTTTTCAACTCATCTGGCAGCTTCAAAGCCTTTTAAATCAAAACATCTTGACATATTCATTCTTTTTTACTTGTTACTATTTGTACACAGGTAAAGTAATATAATGCGTCATGTAGTCCCTTCTTTTTGATCCCTAATTCTGCCTAGGACATATTCACCTTTTTTGTGCTATATCAGAGTATTTTTCACTCTGATTCCCAACCTTTACTGTATTATAATTTTGACATTAGATGGCCATAACTTAGCCTACCAATATAGATTTCTCTTGACTCAGACTGATGACCATTGCTGTTAAGTCCCATAGTGCTCAGAGCCATTTGAACCATTTGTTGACTCAGGTAACGACTGATCTGATACAGGTCTTTTTATTGTCTTTCAAACCATGTTGCTTATACTGTGGCAGTAGATCAAGTTTTCACAAAACAATGGGATGACCATCAATTGCATGTATTTGTCTACCTTATACAAAATTTGAACCAATTTGTACAAGTTTGAAACATAAAGCGGTGCACACAAAAAAAGGAAGTGGTTTTTGCATGTAGAATCTGAATGAAGCTAGGTTTTTGAACGTAGGTTTTCAATTTTATTGTAAGAATCGATTTTTTATTTATTTGATTCATGTTAGACCATTTCCATATGTTCAGATCATGTAAGAACAAATTTTACATTCTTCATTAAGTTTGACATTGAACCATTGTGTCTCGATAATGGATAAGATTATTGGATTAAAAAAAAAAAAAAATTACTTTGTCTATTTATCTACTCTCATGCAGAGTTTGAAATGACTCTTACAAGTTTAAAGTATAGAAGTGGCACACTTAAAACCTCTCAGAAAATCATGTTACTTGCACATTTTTGCAAGTAAAATAGTGCAGATACATACGGTGCCATTAGCTGATAAATACTTTCAGCCAAGTTAAAGTCTTTTGCAAAAGGAGATAATCAATTCACACAATTTGCCTGGCTCCCACTTTGATTCATTGTTCAAACCCTCCTTAATATACTTAAACATAGCTACAATAAGACAGATGTTTGAATCATTGCAAGTCTTCTAAAACTCTGTCATTCTCATTCTAATATTGGATCCCATATCTCCTGTAAACTGGAGTCCTCTTCTTCTTCTGCCACATTAGCGGGTAAGTCATCCCCCTCACTCTCTCCTGTGCTTTTAAAAATGAAATTCCTTTTGCTTTCTTAATATTGACCTCTTTTATTTGCAATTTCCTGAAAGTTGTTTTGACTTCTCTATATCCTGAATATATCCTTACAACAATGATTTCCTTTTCAATTTCTGTACAGTTTTTCTGCACACTTATTTTGCATTAAGTTCCTTGCAAATCCTTTTGGTTCCATACCTAAGCAACTTACTTTACCGCATTCCTTTCCCTTTTTGAATGTTTTCCTTCTTTATGTTTTGTTACCCACAGTTTCCTTGCAATTACCTTTCTTGTAACTATATTTGTCTGTCTAGCTTCTGAGATTCTTAAGGGATGTACTCCTCATCTGGCCTTCTCATGTGATTCTTGAATAGTGTATTTGCTACTGCTAGCTGAAATTTCCATCAGAACTCAATTAGTCTTTTTCCTCTCTCAGTCCTAATACTGAGCCCATATTCTTGATCCAAACTGCCTTCTGTTCCTTCCTCTACTACAGCACTCCAATCCCTCATAATTATTAGATTTTCATTTCCCTTTCCTTACTGACTTACCTATTCTACTCTATCATATACTCTGAGTATCTTGTAATCTTCTGCTTGCGATGCTGGAGTGTGTACTTAAACTACAGTATATAGCATTGGTTTGGTTTCAGTTCTGGTAAGACTAATCCTATCACTGAGCTGTTCACAGTAATTCAGTCATTTTCCCACCTTCCTAATCATAATGAATCCTAATCTCATTATACCATTTTCTGCCACTGTTGATTTTACACTGTACTGACCTGCTCATATAGCTTTATTTTTCTGTTACACCTCATGGACCCCTGCTAAATCTAGCTTTAGCCTTTGCATTAGGATTTTCTAATTTCCCCACCAAATCCCACACTCTGATCAAAGAATGTTATGTTTTCTTTGCTTCATTAATCTTTTTCTTGCTTGGCAGTCCACTCCTGGAGATCAAAATCCCCTGATCCAGAATATTTTGCCAAAGCAAATACTATTATGACACTGTTTCAGTTACAGACCACATATTTAGGACACAATTTTCAATTACAGATCACACATACTCGGGATACATATTTTGTGCCTTTAATACTTGCTTTCCAAAGCCTTCTGTGCCCTCACAGCACTGAACATTTCTGATTCTTCCACCCTTTAGGCACTGTTTGTCACCTGAAGCACAAATAGTTGCCCTGGATGTCTGTCCACTCCTCTGCCCTATTTTGACAGAGACACTGGCAGAATAATGACGGCTCCTTATACTGGCAGTCTTTGCCACCATTGCTCTTGGTTTTCATTCAAAATCTAAATGGTGGCTGGAATTGGACCAGGGACACAGGGCACTTGCATCAGTAGTCAAAGATGCTACTCTATGTCACTGTTACTATGATTTCCTACAGAGCTGACACTGCACTATGATTCTTCTTCTTCTGAGGTTATCTCATTTGATCTCATTAAAAACTTTGTTGGCTGTTGCTATTTACAATGCACAATTACTGACTGGGCTAAGAATACATTTTGTTCCATCTTCCTACGTAAGTAAAAGTGAATGGTTAGGATTTCAGTAAATAGTATAGCAAAAGGCTGTGGAGTTATTTGATGCGTCTGACACTTCAAGACAACTCTATATATATCAATTGTGTAGGTTTGGAATACTAATTTTTACAATCTACTAAGAGTCACATATGTGAAATCTTCATTTAAAAGAGTTCCAGGAAAGAGAGTGAAAACCATGATGGAGAATGTAATTTAGCTCTTCACATCTAAGTCTTCAAATCTGAGGTGTTAACAGATGACAATGATAAGGCCTTAGAAACACACCAGTCTTCTCCATCTGGTTCTGGCTGCTCACACCTTACAACTTTAAAACCTGATATATCATTGGTCAAGCTTTTCACTTTTCTATATGTTTCCACAGAAGCTGACAATATCTGCATTTATACTTTTAAATTTTAGTCTAAATTTCAGTCCCTGTATATGTATGTCTCATATAGTAAATGTAAGGTTTCATATTTTGATTAACACATATTTTTATTCATTGGATGATATTTAAAGTAGTCAATGTTTACTTTTAGTTTTTTATATTAATATTTTATTTAGTCATTATATAGTATGGGCACATACATAATGAGTTACACATGTTCATCAAGTTAACTTTGAAATGAAATATATGTACCTGAGTTGTTCTGTTGATTGTAATAAGTGCTAGGATTTTCTCCATAAAGAAGAGAGCCACTTTCATATATATTTTCCTCCTGCGGATTGTCACTATATGGGCTTTTACTAGCAGGCTTGTGTTGGAAAGATTGATCACTGTGGTTGCTGCTGCTTCTCCCTTGGTTGCAGTTAAATCCTTGAGGAAAATTTGGTACCTAAGAAATTAACAAATTTATTTTCGTATTATAAATATTTGCAAAATGAAATTTCAAAGAAGCAGAGTAGGACTTAACAGAATGAAGAGAAAAGGAATGAGATGGTGAGAAGTAGTGGAAGGGAAGCCCATGCAAGAGACCAGAGAAATACTAAGATGGTATGAGAATGTTAAAAGAGTGTGAGGTGACAGGATATCAAAATAGGCCCTGCAAATGATAATTGGTGTAGATGGGGGGTTAAGAGACCTAGAGCAAGAACAGGAGACAAATGGATTGTTGGATGTGATGGGACAGGGTGGAGCATAGATAGGAAAAGATGGAGAGACTTATGTTCTAAAAAGACCCAGCCAAGTGTAGGAAACTGTAAAAGAAGAAGAAGAAGAAGATGATGATGATGATGAATGTCTGCATAATGAGAATACAGTTAGTAAGAATGTCAGTAGAATGAATACTTGAAGACCACTTCCACTATGAGCAAAATAAAAAAAATATAAATATTAGATGAAACAAATTACATATCCTGATATTAGAGTGAACATTTAAACGTTGGTATTAGAGACAAAAGGAACAGTTTCAAATGCCATCATATACAGGGCGACTATAATTAATGTTCCAGTTTCAAAAATGATGTTAAAAATAACCACTGCTCAGAATGACATCGTATTTGAATGGAATATTATTAAAGAAGGGAGAAATATTATGGGAAAAAATTAATGAAAGTTTTACCACTAGCTGGTGCTGTAAGTATCAGGAAATGCAAAATGAAAGACTCGAGGTATGCAGCTGTGCCTCAGTTTGCACCTGAGACATTTCACATGATTGTCTCAATGCAGGATCACACGCTTCTGATAAAGCTCTTTTACAAGAACACTGACTGTGTGCCAGTAGCTCTGCAGAAGTTCCAGACACTCAAGGTGTTGGTCAGATGTCTACCAAAGATCAAGAAAAAATGACCGCAAAATTAAAAAAGATAGATTCCTTTGACACGAAACATGACAAGGGAGCAAACCACTTGATCTGATGTCAGTAGAAGATGTGGTCACAACACTGCAGGAGGGATCAGGCAGGTGGTGTGCAAACATGCAGTGCAAGGGGACCTAGCTGAACTTTGGACATTCAAAAAATCCTATAAAACGTCCTGAATTGCTATCCACACAAAGTTACTCATGTTCAAGAATTGTTTCATGCTGACCTGCCAATAAGATAAACATTTGTTCTATAATTTGTTGCTCGCATAGAAGTGAACAATGAATGCCCTTGGAACATCCTGTGGACAGACAAAGACGATTTCCATCTCCAAACACATGTTAATACACAGAATCGTAGAATATGGGAATGGAAAATCTGCTCGCACATCAACTAGTGCCACTTCATTCTGCAAAGGTAACTGTGTTGTGTGAGTTGACAGCACTGTTTATCGTAAGGCCACATTTTTTCGAGGAAGTGTGTCCTGCAAGTCCTTTTATATGTACCATCACTAGTAAATGCTTTGAGAGTCTTTTGCACACCAATGACATTCCAGCCCTTTAATAGGGTGGATCTGTGGGTAGGCTCATTTTTATGGAAGACGGCATTCCTCCACACATTACATAGCCACTGAAGCAACAGCTGTAGAGGCATTCTGGAAATACTAATGTTATCAGCTGTCACAGTCTGGCAGTCCAGATCACCTAAGACTCCTGGGTGTTTGGTTATATGAAAGATGCTGTGTTCAGTGTTCTGATTATAAATGTAGCTCAACTGAAAGCACACATTGTGCAATGCATTCTGGACATGTCCCCTGAGACACTCAGCTTTGTTGTGAGACATGCTGTTTCTCATTTTCAGCTTGTGGTGGTGGTGGTGGTGGTGGTTAGTGTTTAACGTCCCGTCGACAACGAGGTCATTAGAGACGGAGCGCAAGCTCGGGTTAGGGAAGGATTGGGAAGGAAATCGGCCGTGCCCTTTCAAAGGAACCATCCCGGCATTTGCCTGAAACGATTTAGGGAAATCACGGAAAACCTAAATCAGGATGGCCGGAGACGGGATTGAACCGTCGTCCTCCCGAATGCGAGTCCAGTGTGCTAACCACTGCGCCACCTCGCTCGGTAGCTTGTGGTAGAAAATGGTGGACAGTATACTGAACATCTTGTGCCAGTCTCCCAACAATTAAAAACCAATTTCGTTTTGCTTTTTATGCAGATTTGGCCTCAGGGCAGTTCAGTTAAAAACCAGTTTTTCCCATCCTGTGTGATACAAACTTGCCCTGGTGCATAGGCTCACCCAAAAAACAGTGTACAATTGTTGAAAACAAACCTGTGCAGTCATGCACATTGCACAGTATGGCTGGTTTAACATGCAGTTCAGACCATAGTTATCGTAGTGTGATTCATTTGTCATTTATAGCTGAACCCATTTAGTTTATGACACTTACAGTGCCATCTAGTGGGGATATCTTTGTTAACCCATTTTATTTTTTTTTGTTCCGTAACATTTTCCCTTTTTTGCCAATATTCTGTTCAAATTTGATGCCATTCTGAGCATCAGTTCTTTTTTTTACAATGTTTTGAAACTGGAGCTTTAATTATAATCACCCTGCATATGGTGCAAATACAGTGGAGTCACATGGTTTGTTTTTGTACTGCATGAAAGATAAATAACTATTAGAAAAGATGTACAATTTTTATAAGTTTTTAAACATTTGGTAATTATTTTTACACAATCGCAAGGCAAAAGTGCTTCAAAATGTTCTCAGTACCTTCAAATTGCGTAGTGTAGAAAAGTTGTTCATAACGTTCAGTGAGCACTTTTAAATAGTTGAAACATGATACATCCATGATCTAATAGTAGAGCTTAATTTTGTGAAGATATCAGGACTATTTAATAGTAAGGTGCAATACAAACACGTAATTCTACTTATGTAGGACTATTTCTCAATATAATTCTGATGTCTGCCTGACTTTTATCATAATGGTACAACAGTGTTTGCACCCCATACTCGTACAATTCTCTTTACTGTATGGAAAGGTATATTTTAACAGCCATTTCCACTTCTTCAGCAGTATGCTAGCTCTAGAGAAATAACTTCATAAAAATGTGGAAGATCATGATGTAAGACAATATTTTTCTGTTTTAATGAGAGCTGTGTTTAGGCCATAGTGTATGGTTATACATCACTATAAGACAATGAAATCTTGCAAAATAAGATTCATTAACTATAGCCTGAAGTCTACTAACAAAATGTTACAGTCTTTCCAAATCTCTCAAGTTATGTATTGAGAGATTTTTCTGTCTAGCATAAACTTACAGGTGATAATGGGTATAACCATGCCGCTGATTGCTGTTTTGTCTCAGGAATCAAATAAGAAGATCAAATGTCACATCTTATAGCTATATATGTCTTGTACTTCCTTGTTGTTACATGTCAAGATGACAAAATGACTAGCAACATGGAGCTTTTCACAATCTCAGAAAGTAACTTTGAAACTCATGTCATATAATTGTTTCTCAAAGGGTTTCAGTCCTCCACTGAAGAGTCCAGTAAATGAAGTCATCCTATAATTTTTTGTTGCAGGAGCCAACACATCATTGATTACTGAAGGTTAGACTGAATATTGTTTATCCTCAAAATCTTGAAAGATCTCACCTGTCTATCTCACTGGATGATTACTGGTCCCTACTCTCATATTTATTGCTGTCAAAAGCCAAATTACAGTTATATTTCTCTCATCCTGTTGGCTGTTCAGCCTTTCAACATTCCAATTGGACCACAGAAGAAATACGCTACCACTGTGGCCACATGTTGTGTGGGCTGTGTTGTGAGAGGTGCTCAGAAGTTGCATGTGCAGCTTGTATGAACAAAGTTTAAAAAGAAATGAGAGCTAGGCATGACTATAAATGTATTCTTCCAGTTCACTTCTGTTCACTCTTGACAATCAGTTTTTTGAGTTTCATCAGTCTCCATTAGTAACAACATTGACAACATAACAGATCGCACCACACCTGAAGGGCATTGTCTTGGATATTCTAGGCGAGTCTATGATGTTATATGCTGCATGCTTGCAGTGGCATGGCACATTTAAATATGTGCATGGGAAAAGGGGGTTCATAACTGGATCTCAAGACTACTTACACAAGTCAAAGAAACAAATTTGAGTTGCATTTTTATGTCTTGTGAATAATATACATTGATGCAGAAATAAAGACAATGAACACTAGATGGTTTAAAGAATTTCATTCTGACTTAGGTAAGAGTATGCTTTTTTAAAGTGTCTTGTACTCATTTTCAAAGCTAAAACAACTTCAGACACCCATATACTGTACAGCAAGGATTGCAGATTACTATACTTGGAGATACACAGCACAATGAGTGTCTGTTCATTTTATGTGGCATGATGTGCATTACTAATTTGATGGAGTAGTTAAAAGTGGTGACTACCTTCACATGTACCAAACAGCAGTCAATGAAGTAAGTGGCAGATTTTGCAGGCCAAAGTGTATCTATAAAGTTTACGGTTTCTTTAAGAGTTCATATTTAATACTAATTTTTGTTGTTTCTAGGTCCCAAAAAAATTCAACTCTACAAATGACACAGAGACAAGAACAGAGACAAATTTAAAAACAACTTTTGAAATCTGATGTTAAAATGTGACCATTGACCACCATCTGGCCTCAGCAGCCACAGACTGTGGTCATGTGTGTGTGAGTTGCATTTGCATGTGCATATGTCTGTGTCTGTTGTCTATTTCCAATGAAGGCTTTGTTGGCTGAAAGCTCACTTTCTGATGGTCTTTTGGGGTTGTGACTATCTGTGATTCAGTCTCTTTGCTATATGGTGAGTTGCAACTATCCTTTTCATAATTTGACCATTGATATTGACATACTGATTCTGATGCTTACTGTATCAGAATTGTAAGACTTTATTTTCATTATTTTTTCTTAATCCAGTGTTTATAATGCAAGTCACACTATTCAATGAATAACTATTTGCTGTTATGTCATGACCATTGTGTCATATGAAGAGTAATGTCTGCAGTACACTTTCTTGCGGAGGGAGGGAGTGTGTAAAACAGTGATGAAGGTGGTGTAATATAGGTCAAATTGTTGTTATGTAATAGTATTGATATACTTAATATTTTAGTGAATGTCTTCTAAATGCTTACCGGAGGAGGATGTTGTGGTGGGGGCAGCATAGCGTATCGCCCACTGCTGTTTCCATAATCTCCTTTTCCTGTGGAGTTGGCCCCACTTCCTCCCTGCTGCGGATTCCAGTTTGATGAGTAACCATTGCTGCCACAACTGCTGCCTCCTCTTACAGGAGGCACTGGTGGACCATGCCCTGAACTACCTCCTATAACCAAAGATGTCAAATGAGAAGTGAAGTTATAGTATTGGTCTCTGTTCAACTGACTGGCTTTAAATGAGACAGTTTAATATTTACTCAAAATGGAGTGCCTTAAATAATGGATAATGGGGGTCAGAAGGCAGAACACTATTAAGAAGGGATCTTTGTTTTCCATTAGTATTTAACTAAAACCATTTTGAGTGTTTCCTTGGTTTGACAATGTGCCGATAATAGAAATATTCCCTTTGATTACAATATATCCCTTTTATGTAGCAAGACAACACTAAATTCATGCATGAAAGAGAGTGCAGCTCCTCAGTCTTTGTATATTGTGAAGCAGAGAATAATAAACATAAAACAGAACAGTGAAGTAAATTACTTCATTTGGGAATGTGTGAATACTGAGATCCTGTGACAGAAAGTATCTGTTTGGATTCTAAAAATTCAACTACACCTCATTTCATGGCATACTCTAGTAATTACTTTCTGTCACTAGTTGTTCATGTATTTGCCTGAAATTTAAGCATTAGCAAGAAAGCAGCAAAGGGACAGTGCATCTGCAAAACTAGTAGTTTGCATAAAGTAATGCAGTTTCTATTATGATGTAATTAGATTATATTAAATATTATTTATAGATTTAATTCAAGTAGAATTGTGTAATTCTAAGTAATAGCTAATGTAGCATGCTGTTCCATGTTATGTCATTAATTATTGTCTCAAATCACTCCATGTCCTTGAAGATTCTGCTTTATACAAGCTCTTGAGAATGAGAATCACCAGAAAATTTTGTTTTAACAACTTCAGTAATATTCATCATTTGGATTTGCAGCTCCTTATGTTTACCGTGTTTGCAGTTAAAATTGTTGGATGTAAGGTCAGCCAGTTATGCCAGTTTTATGTAATCTGTAATGTGAGCATTTTTATTAAATGATTATAAAACTAATTTTGTAATCATTTAGGAAAAATGTTCACATTACAGATTAAATAAACTAGAAATCCACTGATGATGGCTCATTGGTGCTGGAACATGTTTGGGAACTCGGAAAAAACAGTGTTTTGCATTACTGGCAATTTCAGTAATTATAAATGAGTGAGATGGCATTTTGTTGAAGCACTGGAATCATTTTGGAGGAATGGGGTTCAACACTCGACCCAAGCCATTCATATTTAGCCTTCCCTAAATCATTTAAGATAATCACAGGGATGGTTCTTTTGAAAAGGGCACAGCCAATTTTCTTCCCCATCCCTTTCCAATTTGAAAACGTGCTTCATCTCTAAAGACTCAGTGACTGGACATTAAATGCTAAACTTGCTTTTTGTTAATAATTACCTCCACTTCCATCAGTAGGGTGCAGTTGTCCCACAGGAGTGCCTTCTCTCGAGCAGTTACTACGTTTGCCTAATAGAGGACTGTTTGGATTATATCCTGGTTGATGAGAGTGAAAACTGGGAGAAACTCCACGATTTGTAGAGTTTGTTGTTTGAGTAGGTGCCTGGAAACATACAAATTAGGCAAAAAATAAAATTTTCAGTTTATTTGAGTGTGCTGGTACATTCTGTTAAAACAGCAAATACATATTGCATTATAATGCAGATTACCTGTACATACATATTAGTTATGATATTTGGCAGTTATTAAAGGGCAATTAGAAATCATAAAGGCAAACTAGGAAGTCATTCTAAAGAGAGGTCGGAACAAAATATTATGTCCTGAAGTGAGACCACATTTATAATGTGATACTGAAAATTACCATGTGACAGTGCCATTCAGTTTACAATAGATGTTCAGAGTGGACTCTGTGAGATGCAGTGCATCCACTTACACATGACATGACACACCATCTCACTTGTTTGGATAGGCCATCCATTCTGTCGGTTTACGGTATCACGTGTTGCATAAAGATATTGCTTTTGTCTGTCTATCAACTATTATATTAATATATAAGAACTTCCAAGTGGATTCACAAGCAAAACTTAAGGTTATTTAAGTCTTGAGATCAGGTGGGCCATACACAAAAAGGCTGATCACTTATGGAGCTACTGAAATATCGTTGAATGATAACACAGTAATGGGCTAGCTCTACATCGTGTATCAGCCACATGATGAGATACACTACCAGTAGCACATCCCCAAACACAACGGATAATGTGTTCTGCAGGAATTTCAGTTACATTTGTCCATTAGGGCAACCTGGGAAAACAACTAGTCCAAGTAGATGGTTACCAATAGCACATACCCCAAATTCACTGATGATAATGATACAATCATAGTGCAATATTTTATTGGAGCTCACAGATGACAGTTGTCCGAGATGGTAATGCCATCCCAAACAAATGTTTGCTCAATGAAAAGCATTGATAACAAAAGGACCAGAATGTCAGTACTACAAACATGAAGGTTAGAATTGTTTGCACAAATGGTTAAAAATGGATGAAAAAATTTTACAAGTTGAGTGGTACACTTTATAGCAGCAATATACCTTACAAATCGGTGTGGGCTTCTACCTTTTTCCAATTAATTGGCAGCTTGTAAATACTGTTTAAGCTCATTCGTCATATAGAAAACATTCTGTTATGTGGGTACACTGCCAAGAGTTCAACCAAAACCAATCGTGAATCTTTTAATCCTTTCTCTGCCAGGAGGGGCCTAAGGAAGTTTGTCCCTGTAAGTTCTCTTCACCCCTTACAACACTCTGTAATGGGACACCCTTTTCAAAATAACTTTTTTTTAAGGAGTAGCTGATACCAGGATTAATCCCAAATCTGGTACAGGTGAACATTTTCGGCTGTTTCACTGAAAGAATTTAATTTGATTTTGTATATGATGCATGGTATTTCAAACTAAACTGTACAAAAAAATTAATTTGTTACACTCTGTATGTACGGTTAATATTTTTCTTCTTTTAGAAATATCTGGCTAACTTAAAATCATGTTATTAATTACACAATCTAATACTAATTATTAAATTTGTTTCTGGATTCATTTATTAAATGTTGTTGTAACTTGGTGATGATTCTTCTTTTGTCAAGACAGTATGTAAACTCTTTCGCTTTGTAAACTCTTTGCAATATTGTGTATACTGCAGAATGTGGGTAGTAGTGGGCATGTCTCTGATGAAAGGAAAACTGTTTTTTAATTTTGCCTACAACAATATAATTGATGGTTTTATGGAAATGCAGATTGACAAGTCAATGTGGTATAGATGAATGGGATAAAATAAAAATATATTTAAAAACAAAGATGATGTGACTTAGCATACGAAAGCGCTGGCAGGTCGATAGAAACACAAACAAACACATACATACACACAAAATTCTAGCTTTCGCAACCAATGGTTGCTTTGTCAGGAAAGAGGCAAGGAGAGGGAAAGACGAAAGGATGTGGGTTTTAAGGGAGAGGGTAAGGAGTCATTCCAATCCCAGGAGTGGAAAGACTTACCTTAGGGGGAAAAAAGGACAGGTATACACTCGCACACACACACACATATCCATCCGCACATACACAGACACAAGCAGACATTTGTAAAGGCAAAGAGTTTGGGCAGAGATGTCAGTCGAGGCGGAAGTACAGAGGCAAACATGTTGTTGAAAGACAGGTGAGGTATGAGCGGCGGCAACTTGAAATTAGCAGAAGTTGAGGCCTGGCGGGTAACGAGAAGAGAGGATATACTGAAGGGCAAGTTCCCATCTCCGGAGTTCTGACAGGTTGGTGTTAGTGGGAAGTATCTAGATAGAGGATAATGGAGATACTGTTGCTTGCTGGTGGGTTTGATGTGGACGGACGTGTGAAGCTGGCCATTGGACAGATGGAGGTCAACGTCAAGGAAAGTGGCATGGGATTTGGAGTAGGACCAGGTGAATCTGATTGAACCAAAGGAGTTGAGGTTGGAGAGGAAATTCTGGAGTTCTTCTTCACTGTGAGTCCAGATCATGAAGATGTCATCAATAAATCTGTACCAAACTTTGGGTTGGCAGGCCTGGGTAACAAAGAAGGCTTCCTCTAAGCGACCCATGAATAGGTTGGCATACGAGGGGGCCATCCTGGTACCCATGGCTGTTCCCTTTAATTGTTGGTATGTCTGGCCTTCAAAAGTGAAGAAGTTGTGGGTCAGCTCAAAATTGTCTGTACAATATCAGCAACATCTATGAATTTCCTCTTCAGGCTGTACATGCTTCTATACCATTTTCTCAGAAAGTTTTAATCATCCAGAACCTACCCTTTTGTTTTTCAGCATCTGTTAGCTCCCACACCCGCTTACCATGGTGCAGAAACCTTTCATTTAAATTATCACAAAACATGATATTTTTGTATGTTCTAAGGACAACAATGTAATAAAACTTCATTAAATTTCAGGTATTCAAGATTAACTTCTACATAAACTGTTATTAACATATTGCATACTGAACCATCAGATTTCTTATTTTTCTTCATTTGGCATGTTCTACTCTCTTTCAGCATTTTTTTTTCTCTGCCAAGGCAAAATCTTTTGCAAGTATTCAGTGCTCATATTATATCTTTTTTCCACACACCACAAAATCAATTATGTACATTCTTTTGCAAGTGAAATAAAAATATTAACACGGCTTTCACAAGAAGTCTTTATGATTGTTGCAAATGGTATTCACTTTGGATAACATACTTTTATCTGTCTCTCTGGTTTTGTAGGTCCATTCTTATGTGCATTATGTTGATGACTGATCGACCCATCTTCCAGTTAGTGAGGGTATTAACTTTGCTCACAGCCTGGGCGCCAGTCAGACTGTGAGGTACTGTTGGTGATGTACTGCTGTTTACAGTTGCACTTAACTTTTAACATCTAAAATCTTGGAGAGACATTTACTTCCCATTGAACCATGCCAACATTCTGTGAAATATACATACCTCAACAAAACTTTGGAATATCATAGAGTTTACTACAATGACTTCTTATTGTACACCCAATGAGGTTTGTAAAAATAAACATAACTCCTGCTGAAAACAAGAACAACTTTCGTTAACTTAAAAACAAAAATAGTGAAAATCTTTATCACATGATGATGATCATAAGTCTTCAGTAGTGTCCTCTCCACATCTGGATGAGTTCTTCCAGTCTATGAGGCATGATTTGGATGAGACCATCAAGTTTGTCTGGGGGCATGAGGTCCCACTCCTCAATGGCAGCTTCACTGAGGTTCTGAAGATTGTATTGTGGATTCAGATGTTGTGCATTAGTAACCTTCAACAGGTTTCATGTGTGCTCTATTGCATTCACGTCTGGGGACTGTGCTGACCAATGCATTTGGTTAATGTTGCATCTTTCAAGATACCCAGACAGAGCTGATGCCTCTACTGTCATAGGCTACATTTTATGATAGCATTCCAAAATTTGTTGAGCAGTGTACATCCCATGGGTATTACAGACTCATAGATGAGATGACTGGCTAGATCTTAATGTCTTGAGTGCTACATCGTAAACCTTGTTTAAATTGAAAACCTTTTTATTATATTTTATTACATGCTTATTCCAGTATTAACTTCATTAACATCACTCTCATCTTCCTCTTAATAGATACTGGTGTCAAGAAAGAGAAATTTTTGCAGCAAGCTAATTTTCCTTACATCCCAACAAACACTGCTATATGTATCCCTTCCACGGTGCCTAGATACCAGTTTGATACAAACAGAACCTAAAAAATGCATGTATGCTGGCACAGCAATATTCATTTCCTTCTGTTCTTTGACCCAACCCCCACCCAAGATTTTCAACTGGCGGTCAATTGGATTAGCTCCACTTTGTCCCCAAATACGTACAAATAGCTTGTAGATCACAGACATCTCATTATTTGTTACATTCATTACCTTCCTTTGCTCAGTGTTGTTCTCGAATATTTTCTGAGACGCATGCACTAACAACCGCAACCAAAGGTAAGTGTGACAAGAAAAATTCTATGAAGGGCAGAAACTATAAGCATTTTCAGGCACCATAAACACACTGCTATCATTAGCTAAGAAGGAGCTGAATAGATGTTATAGAAGGGTGAAAGGTTCAGTGTTAATGATAATTATCTATCAATATACAATTTCTGTTGCTGAGATGTCAACAGAAAGTGTAACAGGCTAATACATTTCTTTTCTGAGTTTTCCTCTTATTGTAATTAAGCACCTTATCTTTTTAAAAAATTAAAATATTCAGTTTATGTGATATTTATATAACAGCCTGTCTTTGGATGCTTTCACAGTAGTCATAGTTATGAACTGTCATTTCATTCATTACTAAAATCGAATGATACATTTAACTTACTTATTAAAGAAATGTAACAAAGAGAAAAAATGATGTCGAAATTTCTCACAGATGTATATTTCTGCTAAGAACCTCATCTCTCACTTACAGTATCATTTATGTAAACAATTATTTTCTAGATGTTTGCTGGTGATGATACTTACTTGACCTGGAAGAAGCCTCGTGCTGGCAGAAGGAGGGGAGTGCTCTGGTGGAGGTGGCAAGAATTCGGACCAGTTAGGCAGCAACTCATTCCCACGATGTGACACTGGTAACTTGTTAGCTTGAAGTCTGTTGTCATCTGCATTACAAAAGTGCAATGAATTTTACTGCTACAAGATGAAGTAGTATGATATTTTTTGCTGAAATATTATCAGTAATAGTCAACTATTGCCATTGAATTCCTTAGGAATGCTCACAACTCAATAACTACCTTTTCCTCAGGCTATGTCAAACTGTGCCACATAATATGAGTAATGTGTTGTGCTAATATGGGAATCATTGTAAAAATACTGAGAGGTACTGGAGAGAAATGAATGCAGATGTAGGGTATAACAAGTTGAAGTGTACGACAAATGGATATATATTGATTTTAAGCTAATAACAAATGAGACACACTTCCCAAATGACAAAAGAACTTTTAATTTGAATTTGAAAATAGTTTTATACTGACAAATAGTTTTAGCAACAATATTCACATAATTCAGTTTGTTTATGCCAAAGACTGGAAGAAATTAATTTGTGTTAGTGGTGTAGATCTTCCAACAAACCATAAGTGATGTGAAAAGATGTAGTAGCATGTATTACAGTGCCATAGCATACATGTGAAACTAATCAGCCACTAAATGTTTATCACAGTACGATAAAAAAACAATTATGCTTTGGCCGTACAGGGAATCAAGAAAGGGAGTGTTTGGTAACCCTTAATATTCAGCTGTTGTCTTTGCTGCATACTATGAATTTCAATAGCATTTTATGGAAAAAGTAAATAACATATTTTTCATTTAAAAATAATTTTTAATATGTTTCGGTTCTCAGATAGAAACTTTACATTTCCATAGGAATATAAAATATTAATGAACAGGTAGTGACAGAGAGTTACAGCATTTCCTAATGTACAGTGACCATTTTTGCATACGAAGCAAGCTGGAATGCATATCTTTCTGATGATGCGGTCATTAGAGACTGAACTCAACAAACTGGAAAAGGAGAGGAAAGGAAATTTGTATTTTCCTTGTTAAAGTAAGCACTGCAAAATTTGCTGTAAGTGGTTTAGGGACTTCATGAAAAACTTAAAACTAGATGACTGGATAGGTATTTGAACTTCTATCCTCCCAAAAGTGAGCCTGGTGTCTTACCATTGTGCCACCTCGTATATGTGTCTGCTTTCAATACCACTAAAATTCTCATATTGGTACATGTCCTCTATTCTCATAAAGCAACTTAAATGTGAAAATTTATTTCCAGGAAATTAACTGATGTGGAAAAAATTGAGTAGCTTTTGCAAAGGTTGAGGAATAGCTTCAATTCTTGCTAAAGCTTGTTCTAAGAATCCACATTCAGGAAAACTACTTAATGTATGTGCATTGCTACCAAATTATGAAAGTACAAAGCAGTTACTGCTTACCTGTGTAAAGACTTCCAATTTCTGAACTCATGCTGCTTGATTTGTTTCCAGTGTCTGGATTAGTTTCCATACTCGACAAATTGTGCTTCACACAAGAATCACTTGAACTAGAGGTTTTTGATTCACCTTGGTCAGCCACATTAACTGGTTCAAACAAATGACTGCTCTCCTACAGGAAATAATGTAGACTGGTTTTAATTAATTTTAGAGTTGAAACATATGTGCAAATTTTAAAATCATAAGCATAACTCAAATGATATTGTGCTTATATATTTTATCTTGGATTTGTGTAAAAAAAATTAAGATAAAACTATCAGACTCTTTCAAATCAAATCACAGCAACAACTATCACTTCCTCAAATTATGTGCAAACAGAATTTTTTACTGAAATAAGAAGGAGCCAAGTAAATTGTTTATTAAACAACATTGCTGCCTGATACAAAATACCAATCAAAAATATTTCTGGTAATTTTTACATTGAACTACTATTCACGTACTTTACACGTACTTTAATAACTTAGTAATCACTCTTCTCAAAATCACAGAGCCCAATTTCTACCAGTGTTCTGTACAATCACATAATGATATCTAAGTATAATACCTACCAAATTGTCCCTCCGAGGAAGTGAATTGATGAGAGTTGTTGTGGCATAAGGTGCAGGTATTTCCGGCTGCTGCTGATCCTTGCGGCAATTATAAAATGTGGTCAGGTTACGGCTGTCAACCTCAGCATAATCAGTTGTATTTGAACTGAGCTCATGGTTGAGTGTCTGATTATTAAGAAGCTTTGTCTCCAATAAACCAGATGAATCTTTGTCAGCACAATCAGTAGGTCTCCAGCCTCTATCAATCCACAGTGTTTCCTTGCCATTCATCAAGTTCAATTGAGGAATATCATTCCCATGCACAACAGGAACTGCAATACAACAGAACATATAAGCTAACATTCTTCAGATGATAAATTATAAGTCGATGAACATCTGTGACTGACAGTTGATAACTTCACACTATGTAATTGTGTGTGCGTGTGTGTGTGAGAGAGAGAGACAGAGAGAGAGAGAGAGAGAGAGAGAGAGAGAGAGAGAGAGAGAGAGAGAGAGAGAGAGAGAGAGAGGGGGGGGGGGGGAGGGGAGAGAGAAAGAGAGAGCAGAGAGGGGAGGGGGGGATGTGTGGTTGATTGATTTTTGAAATGCTGATTATTGACAGAGATCTCAAGACATGAACAAAACTAAACAATCTAGAAAAGGTTACAAGGAGTTATCATAACTTCCACCTACAGTGAACTGGAAAAATCAGAAAAATTCATCTAAAATGTGATATAATCAGTCTGTACATTTAGTGAGTTACTCAAGTCAAAAGAAAGATCAATTATACAAACCACTTAAATGACCAAGTTCTTTGCTAAGAGCCTGCCTCCTGCGAAGGTAGATAAAACCCACAAGACCAACAGCCATTGCAATAATGAGGACACCCATCAGGACAAGGAACCAGGTTTCTCTCACAACACCTCCAGCTGCGCCACTTTCACTGGGATGTGCCCTGCCAAAAGATAATTCAATTTCATAACAGTTCAGGAAAATGAGGTTGAACATTTCCTAGCATGAAATTTTTCTGTCTGAGTTTTACTCACCTTGGTGGATACTGGTGCAATAAAGCAGGATCCATTACCAGAGGGGCAGGTGCTGAGAATGGCCCCAGTCCTACCCTAGTGTAGGCTACAACACGTGCTGTATATGAGCTGCCAGTTGTCAAGTTGTTCAGCAAAACTGAGGTAGTTGTTGCATTTAGTGTCATTTGGGCAAGAACTTTGCTCCCTTTCCCTTTTATCTGAATCTAGAGTAAAAAAGATTATAATTCAAGTTAGTGACAAAAAAACTGAGCATCTGCAACCACAGATGGATGGCACATAGACACACGGAAAGATATGAAAATCATCCCCTCCCTCCCTCCCCCCCCCTCCAATCCCCCACCTACAGGTGAGTTGATAGCTACCAGTATTTTGAAAAACCTACTACTGTTCCTCCTCTTCCACTATTAAGCTGCTGCTTTTAGATCCTGGCAAAGTCAAGATCTGCTTAATATAAACAATACATAAAGTTACATTCATTAGTACCAATATTCTGATAATTTGTAAGTTATTTCTACTTGAATTTTCTATTATATACTATGATTGTCAATTTTACAAACTTAAATAGGTTGCTTTATTTCTTTTGCTCACTAAGACCATGAGAAAGAGAGAATCATTATCTGCTAGAGAGAATCATTATCTGCTAGTCTGGCCTTAATTAATTTTGATATTGTCACTTATGTGAAAGTAACTACATTTCTATGTTGTGATATGTAAATTGACATTGGGCTTTTCTTTGTTTATTCTTTTGTGCTGTAATTACTCAGTGTGATTAAGTGTTGTTGGGTACGTAGTAGTTGTTATGCATGTTCTGATTGATTAATAAAATGTTACTTCAGAAAGCTTTCATTTTTTATTGAAAAATTCTCAGCAAAAGCATATGGGCCCAGGCAAGCCTGTGAAAGTAAGGTTTTATAAATATTAAAATTGTGGAAATCTACAGTTTGTTTCAGAAGTTATAAGTTATGTGAGTGCTGATCATTCATTTTTTGTTGAGCGATCATTCGTGTGTGCAGAGTGCAATTTTTTTTTTCCTCAGTGAGAGCTAGAAATGAATGGTTCAGCCCCAACTGGACTTCCAGTGGTTGAAAAGTTGATCGGACCTGAAAATTATTCGACATGGAAAATTGACATGCAAGGGTATTTGGTTCATGATGAACTCTGGGATGTTGTTGAAAACCCTCCTTCGGATCTGATGAGATGGGATGATTTTTGAAAGAGAGAAAAAAAGAGCCATTCCTGGATTATACTTTCCATGGAACAGTTGAATTATTCCAATATAAAGGACAAAAAAATGGCAGCAGAAACCTGGGTGGACTTTAAAAAATCATTTGAAGACTCTGGACTCACTCACAGTGGGTTTGCTTAGATAATTAACCACAACCAAATTAGATAAATGCAAGTCAGTAGTGACCATGTGGCTAGGGCCTCCCATCAGGTAGACTGTTCACCTGGTGCAAGTCTTTCGAGTTGACAACACTTCGGCAACTTGCGTGTCCAAGAGGCACCTTGTATTGTATTGTATGTTAACCAGGGACCTAGAAACGATGGAGAGGCCCCGTCCCAGCCGCAGCCGCAGTGGTCCACAACCCCACAACGACTACCGCAGTCCACTTCACCCCTCCACCGCCCCACACCGAACCCAGGGTTATTGTGCGGTTCGGCCGCCGGTGGACCCCCCAGGGAACATCTCACACCAGATGAATATAACCCCTATGTTTGCGTGGTAGAGTAATGGTGGTGTGTGCATACGTGGAGAACTTGTTTGTGCAGCAATCGCCAACATAGTGTAACTGAGAAGGATTCGCCGAGGCAGATGGAAAACCGGACCTCGACACAAATCTGCTGGGCGGATTCGTGCCGGGGACCAGACGCTCCTTCCCGCCCGGAAAGCTGTGCGTTAGACCGCACAGCCAACCGGGTGGGCTAAGAGGCACCTTACCAAGGGACAACAGGAAGTCTTCAATATCTATCCCAAATCTCCAGACCTGATATGTGTTTTGCTGTAAATTTCCTTAGCAGGTATAATCATTGCCTTAAAACAAAAAACTACTGGACTTCCTAATAGTGGAGCTCAATATATGGTCTTGGCATCGACTATTCAGGATTTACTGTGGTTAAGACAACTTATGTCTAAGGTAGAACCAGGCAGTGTCATAAAGTCACTTACAGTATACTGTGATAATAAAGAAGCCTTCCAGTTAGCCAAGAATCTAGTGACAAACTCTAGATACAAGCATATTAAGTATAATTTTATAATAAGGCATGTTGACTCATGTGTTATTAATGTTGAACATCTGCTTTCTTAAGAAATCTTAGCCAATGCTTTCATAAAACCACTTAGTAATGGCAGACATGAAACGTGTAAGAAACTGTGGCCTTGTGAAATAAGTGAAGGAGTGACTGTAGATTTAGACTTCATACTTTTGTCGATGTCAGTTTATGGGGACATGTTGAGATATGTAAACTGATACCAACAGTTTCTTCTTCTTCTTCTTCTTTTTTTTTTTTTTTTTTTTTTTACTCCTTTGTGTTGTAATTCCTCAGTGGTGATTAAGTATTCTGGGAGTATGTCGTAGTTGTCATTGTGCACATACTCATTGATTAATAAAATGTTATTTCAGAAAGCTTTAACATTTATATTCGAAAATGCTCAACATTCTGCAACAAGATTAAGCTCAAAGGACATTTGGAGTTCATAATATGTAGAATTTCAGTGCCACTATTTATATTACAAAATGAAATATCATTATCATCATTTTGTTGAAAGAATAATGGCAACACTAAAACCTCAGTTTCTCGATGTCAAATGAAACTGACAAATCTATATAGTTAATTTTTGAGAAAAATGAAGTCACAGTTTATTCTGAAATACTGTAACTGGAAAAGTGAATGACATTCAGGACAAAAGGATCAACTGATTCTGTAGCAAGGGTTTTTAATTGATAATAGCAGCTGGTGTGGTTGGGATAGTCAGTGATAGTAAGTATGTGGTGGTAGTAGTAGTAGTAGTAGTAGTAGTAGTAGCAGAAAAAGAAGAAGAAGAAGAAGAAGAAGAAGGAATTAACATTGGCAGTAGTATTAGTAACAACATTTATGTTGATATACGTGGCATTTATAGGAAAATATTTGTAGTACCTTGTATCCAAGGAGAATTCCATTATGATGTTGTGGTGGAGGTGGAGACCAGCGAACAAATGCTGCAGTTGTGTTCAGCATACCAACTTGGACATTGTCCGGTGGAGCAGAAGGTACTGGAAGTTTGTTAATGATAATTGAGACTATATTATATCAATATATATAGTGTTTATTTGTTAATGACAACTGAAACTGCATTATATCAATATATATATAATGAACTGTGAAAAGTAGAATAGAATCTTAATTGAGATTCTCACTGTAAATTACTCAATATAATCTTAAGAAGATCAACACTGCATTAAGGAATTTTATGTAGGCCTACAATTATAAACAGTTTTACTTTATTTTTTAAAAATTTTGGTTGCTAGTCTACAGTCAAACAGAACTACATTCAGATGGTAATACAATGTTACAAGGCTTTTCATGGATGTTTTCTTTTCATGAATGTTTTATTGCAGAGACATATCATAAATAAAAGTCTATGAGGGACAGAATCATTAACATTGCACTCAAATAAAGACAGAAAAGCCACACAATTATTTTGTGGCAGTGGACATTAGGTAGAGAATTACGAGTTCTTCCTAAAATTAATATGTAGTTGGTAGTGAGTCTACTAGTTTTCAGCTTATAAGTTGGAGAAGTTCAATAATTAGAAATTTAATAAAACCATTAAATTGCTTCATTGAAATCCAATTACTAGTGGTTATTATATCAAACTATTTAATTTTAGAGATACTTGCAGTAATAGGAAATTCACATACCATCTTCCAAAGTTTGCACATGCTTTGAGTTTGATGGCTGTCCTTCCACAGATTTGTAGAATGGTACAAGAAAGAACTCATACTTTGTGAACTTCCTGAGGTTCGTCACTGTATTGGTAGTGGCGCCAGCATTCAGAACTGTTACCATATTGTATTTCTGAGAGCCACCAGAGAGATCACAGAATCGGACATACAGTCCTTCGACGTACTCCTCACCAGACAAAATCTAGACAATAAGAACATTATTACTCTCTATTTCATAGTGTAAATGTATCTTGTAGTAAAATTAGCAAATAAAATACTAAAGGTGCATTTGCAATTTTGGAATAATGAAAACTCAATGTTGTATGAGATCTATCAAAACCCTAGGTTCTTGGTGGATGTTTCTTTCTTAATGATATTCACCACAATTATCTACTTCCTCCTCTTTATCTCTTCAGATCTCCTGGTGGTGCTTTATCAGAAAACTGAAAAACCATTAATCTTTTAATGGGACTATTTGCTAAAAGAAAACCATGCCCCCCCCCCCCCCCTGAAGGTGTGCAATAACTAGACTTGGTATGTGTGAGTGTGTGTGTGTGTGTTTTTTTTTGTGTGTGCGAGAGAGAGAGAGAGAGAGAGAGAGAGAGAGAGAGAGAGAGAGAGAGAGACAGACAGAGAGAGAGAGAATGGAAAATAAGTAAGTGACACAGTTAATTTACATTATCATTATTTCAAGTGGACAGAAGTTAAACAGCCCTCACTGTGCTTCCTTTATTTGCACATTGTACTCTTCAATGGAATTTGAGTGATTTATTCATTCTGATAATTGTCTCCCGTTTAATATCATATCTCCAGCCACCATAATGAATCACCTCTAAATTATTGACAAGAAATATTCCAAAATAAAATGTGGCAACAGAATTGACTAGCAGTTTTGATTTATTCTGATTAACTGTAACTTACATCCCAAACAAGTCGCACTGATGTGGAGCTGAGAGGCATCACATCTCGCAACACAACCACCTTAGTACTTAGACGACTCCGGGCTTCATCAAGTTCATAACGAGGAACGGTTCTCTGATCAGCAGAACTCAGTGTTTTAGCTACACTTGAGACAGGGCTTGGTACTGACAGTCCATGGCTATTCTCTGCCCTCACAAGAAAAATGTATGAAGTGTCTGGCTTCAGGTCTGTTACCTGTTTAACAGAAATGCCAATATAAGAAAATACAATTGACAATTAAAAAGGAATAAAGAGCTCCAGCATCATAGATAATAAACATTCTAAATATTTAAAAGAAAACATCTACATCTGTATAGCACAAAGGGAAAAATTTAGATTTCAGTCCAGTATTTTGGCTTAGATACTAGTGTAGGCCAGTTGAATTCGGTGGTATTTGTGCAGCATGCGATACAAACATTGCTGCAGGTAGTCTATTGGCTGTACAAGTTAATTTTTTTAATATGGCTAGATAGTATATTACCATTGTCACAAATGACCCATATATGTATATATATAAACAGTTGAAAATGTGAAATTTAAAAAATTAATCCCAGTCACTCACTTTCTCATCACAAAGCAGGAATGAGACCTTCCCTGCCTGTACGGAATTTTTTGTCACAAAAGTATTAATCATTTTGATGTTAAAATAACTTCCAGAAATGAAAGATCATATTTTTGAAGTTTGTTCGCAATCCTGAAGTTTAAAATGAGAACTGTCCCTTTGGAAGGAAGAGCTGCAAACCCCATCTAGGCATCTTGACTTTTGTTATCTGTGGATTCACTGAATCAATGCAAACATATGCTCAGAAATTTCTTGAAACATCTGTGCTGCATCTGTATTTCACAAGCAACAATGCGGTTGTGTAAATGAGTTAAGTATGTGTTGCTTTAGACTTATCAGTATATTTCTTTTGTTGAGACATTCTTATGAAAGCTTAGAGTGATTATTTTCATATCATCCAGAAAATTTTTTTAGAGTATACCATTATAATTTTGTGATTACAGTAACTTCGGGTATTATGTAGGAATTTGTATGTTGTGAAATGTAAATGATTAATGCTGGATGGCTTGAGTATCCCTACTAGTGTCAAACAAAAAATATTTTCAGATCAGACTTCATGCTACATACAACATCTTTTAGTGAAGTCATACTGATATTCTTGCAATTATTTAAAAACTAATTCAGCATTCTGTTATCAGGACACAGTCAGATTACATATAAAATCAATGATACTTTTTAGCAAGGATGTGACGTACTGTGATAGCCTCTGATGTCACTCTGTTGGCAGCCACAACCCAGCCAGTCTGCAAGTCTGAACTGAAATACTCAATGGTGTAGCCAATGAGCGGTGATGCTCCTGGTCGACCCTGCTGCCATGACAATGCCACACTGGACTGTGTGGTGTTGAGGATGCGTGGCTGAGAGGGGGGCCCAGGAAACGTGCCAGGATCTGGTGTGCGGTGCAGACTGGGACCTGGACTCTTCTCCACAGTGAGAGATGCAGACCAGGATGTCTCACCACTTTCCGAGGAGGCCGTACAGGTGTATAGCCCTGAGTCCGACAACTGGAGGTCTGGTAACAAAGTAAAGTTGTCTCTGTTTTACAATGTCCTGTATTACACATTTACTCTCTCCCTTCCTCTATCAACAAAAATGAGCATCTGTTTAAATACAAACTATTAACTCCAGTTGCTGAAATATGTATGTTTTCTATTGTTATTCATGTATAAATGTTTCATTCTCTCTGTTAGTTTTATTTACAAATAGCTGTAGGAATGCGAAATATAAGTGAACATACACTCTATACTGCATGTCTCAACTAGGAAGTTCAAGAACATTTCTCTCCTTTCTTTCCTTTTTATTGTCAGCAGAATTCTTGGGAAACAACACTTGTTCTACAGACTGTAACTAAAAGGAATCTGGAAAGAAGTGTTCACACTTACAGACTGGGACAGTTAAAGTAAATTATAGGTAAAAAGTAAAGTCC
The DNA here is from genome assembly GCF_021461385.2 of Schistocerca piceifrons. NCBI lineage: Eukaryota > Metazoa > Arthropoda > Insecta > Orthoptera > Acrididae > Schistocerca > Schistocerca piceifrons. The sequence goes on from NC_060145.1 coordinate 183,421,612, forward strand.
AGAGAAACATCAGACAGGGATAGAACAGCTGAACTGTGAAAATAAAAATGTTGAGACAGTGATGTCTTTCATCTTTGCTCCTTGCCTGTCTCCTCTTATTCAATCAGTCTTCTACTCACTAATCATATTCTGTGTATGCCTCTGTGAAGTATAATCCTCAGAATTGTGGGATGAGTTAAGAAGGGTACAATATAAAAGAAAAAATATATAATTAGTCTTAGGTACACCAACTACAACAATGTACGATGATGTACTTAACAAAATAAATTAATTATACTTTATAATTGTTAATTTTAGCATACCTAATCTAATCATTGCAACAAATAGAAAACTTGTTACTTAGAAAAAAGCTATTTCTTCTTCAGTGATACTATCGTAGCTTCCAGGTGGCATCTTTCCGTTTGCCACCCTATCTCATCTTCTTTCCACATGCATCCTTCATAGACTTTTATGTAGTATCAAAGTGAAACATGCATGATCAAAAATTGTAACACATGAGGCCATAAAATCATGTAATAAATAACAATATATCAAATTTAAGGTTAGCAATGAGAGAATCAGATGAAGCAGTAATACAGCGACAATTTAAAGTACAAGAAAATAATCACTTACAAGTATGTGCAGGAAATTTGGTTTGAATAACTGTGACTGAATTTGAAGTACAGAAGAACACAGTACAATATTTCATCCTGGAAACCAGAAGTCAAGACGTAGGTTGTATGTAGATGGATCAACGGTCTAAGCATAATAATGCTAAGATGAGACACAACAGATAAGAACATTAACAGTTTTGTTCTTATAGACCCAAAGAATAATAATGACAGGAAGCTATGTAGAAAGACGACTAAGACTGGAATAGAAACAAATGAGAGTCACTTAGACTCTTAAGGCATAAGACCCATGGTAAGAAGGAAAACTGACATGGAAATGGCATGAAGAGAAACAACAGAGAGTTCAAATTTTACACAGTTGATAATATTTCTAGGTCAGATGTTCACTGGTTGATGATTGCGATCAGTGATTATAAGTGATGACAGTCTGTGATAGTGGTGAAATGATGGTTCATGAAGTAAACTAAGAAGGTGAAAAAAAAAAGTTGTCAAACAGAATAAATTGCAGATATTCATCACCTTAGATTTGCTGATACTCACTGTCAATATGAAGAGTCCCATTGTCTAGAACATTGATGCGAGGACCTTGGCTCACTAGAGGTGAGCCATTCTTGTACCAGCGCACCCTGGGTGGAGGTGTGCCTGTCGCCTGACACGGTAGTGCTGCTACAGATGACAGGGGCAGTGTCTGATTGGCTGGTCCCATCTCCACAATGGGTGGAGGTACATCAGCTACTGATGTTACCTTTAAAAATGAATTATCCATTTTACTTTATTTATCAATTTATTTAACCTTCCAAGGTTAGAACCAAAAATTCTTACTTACATCTAAGAAGGCATTATTCATATTTTTTACTGTGTCAGTAAAGGTGCATATTGCATAGGAGAGACACATCGAACCACAAGAAAATGTTGGAAACAATCTATGGAAAGTGATATGGATATTGTATTGCCAAGTTTGATCCTCTAACAATTTGTTCATAATATTGGACAAGTCAACTAATATAAAAGCTACTTTGGTTATATGAAGGTGCAAGGATATTGTAAAGCTGAGATGATGAGACATATAACACACATATTACTTACAGAAAATTTATTTATATTCCAGTACCAACTTTGGCTGTTGTATGTAAACACAGTAAGCTAAAACTCTTGTGACTGTAGTGCTGCCTGAGATACATTATTCAGACCAGTATTGTCCATGGTCGAAATTTGACCAATTGTGTTTATAACGAAAATAAACTCAAATTTTTTAAATATAAGTAATTGGAATTTATTCGTATGCAGATACTTAGTTCTTACCTGAACACTATGTAGATTTTTAGGTCTTATGAGAATGTTATGAGGAAAAGAGTAAGAAAGGACGAAGAGATTGCATGAAAGAATGAAAGACACAAATGATGGAAATAATTGCTTTATTGTACAAATTAATGATACGTAATCTCAGTATATTCAAATACTCTTAGTAAATATTCTTTCATTTGCTAAATGTCCTTTCTTGTTATGTTCACAAACACAAAATTTCAAAATGTCAAAAGATCTAACATTACTTGTTGCAGTGCATAACAGACCACGCATAAAAACTGGTTGTTTTAATAAAATCCCAATTTTTTCAAATGTTTGTCCTTGTGACTTATTAATGATAATAAAAAATACAGGAATAATTGGAAATGGCATTCTTTGAAACTGAAAAGGTAAAATAGTAGCCGAATAGTAAGTATACATTGAATCAAAATTCTCTTACATTGTGTGATGCCAATTAAAACTTTGTAATCAACAGCATTATTGTATGGACTTTTGACATGCATTCTTGTTCCATTAATTAATCCTCCTTTTGTGTGTACAGTTCTAATAAAAAGAAAACTGCTGCTGATTGTTAATTGTAATTTGTGTGGTAGTAAACTACTTACAGACACAGAATTCAAAAGCTCTTGTGGATATTATTTATCAATTTTGTATTCATTATCATAAATTTTTTATCATAGCTGTGATAAATTTTTGTTTCACATGGCATACCACTGAGTATATAGTTATTTATTATGGCGCATTCTTTATTTTTGGTGCTAGAATAACCGATTTAATGTAATAAATGTTTTCTGCAAGATTACCAGAAATATTGTTAATAATATTCTTTTGAGTACTGACTAATGCCATGAAATTTCAATAATAGCGTCACCAAACTGTGGAAATTTCCTTGCTTGGCAATTATCAATTTGATTCAAAATTCTACTTCATGTGGCAAAGCCCCCATATTTTGATTTAAAGTAAAATGATGAAATTTATGAAACTCATGCCAACTTTTAATGCAGTTCTCACGTAAAGAAGAATGTGATCCATGTGGAACAACTGGTAAAATCTGTCAAAACTCACTGCACAAAACAACAGTTTTACCTCCAAAAAGTTTATGTTAATTACATTTGTCTGTATACCAATCCCTAAATAATCTGTCTACAAGTTTCAGCACTTGAAGTGGACACATGGAAATTTTGTTGGTAAGAATCAATGAACATGAAATAATGTACTGACCATAGTTACTGCCTGATGTTATTTTGAGCACTGAATTTTGCAAAGTTGGTATGGTCAATGTAAATGCATTGTGCAAGAATGTTCTGTCTCCAATTAGAAGAGCTGAAGCTATGCCACTAAAGACTGTTGCAATGTAACAAAGATTCAGTGAATTTAATTTACAAGTAATTGCAGTTTGTGTGAATGTTCTACCACAACCTGCATGAGAAGTTAAGCAAAACACTTTTGAGCCAGTGACACGGTACCGAACTTCACAAATAACATGGTCAGTTATAGTATGCTGTTCACAATTAGTTCTTTCATAAAGTTAATTAAATTTTAACTCTTCATACGTTGAATCTAAATTATCTACTTCAGGAAATTGTGGCATTAACACAGGAACATGTAACTCAAGTAATCAAAATAAGTAGACCACTCAAAATGTCAATTTCTAGTGGTGCTCTGTTGCATCAAATTTCTTCATTGTATTCTCTTAAGAAATATTCACAAAGAAATATTCAAACCACAGTGCTAAAGCATCTGCTGGTATGTTCAGTGCACCAATTATACCAAATAAATGTCCGCCCCTGGTAGCTGAGTGGTCAACATGGCAGAATGTCATACCTAACAGCCCGGGTTCGATTCCCGGCTGGGTTGGAGATTTTCTCCACCCACACAGCTAGCACTCAAGCTTATTTCAAGGTGGATATTGAGTTTATGTTCAGTTGAAAATTCAAGATTGAAAAATCAACCTGTTACACAGTTTACATCAAGCTGTAAAAATTTAGCTTGAATTAAAATAATTTTCCCAAGCTTGAAATAAACTGTAATTTCCCTGGAAGGCTGTACAGCAGATGCGCGTGCAGCATAGCTTCCATAGACGTCCACAGGAAGCGCCACAAGTGTTTATAAGCCTTGCACTGACTTTGCTAGGTTTACGGCCATTTTACCTTTGTGACGCGCGTTAATGATTGTTGACTGTTGTGGAATTTGTTTTATACTGGAAAATAGTTCGTTAAGTGTGTGGTGTCTCCTGCCTTACTGCTACACCAGGTCTGAAGAGGATATTAGTGTATTACAGGTACGTTGGTGCATTTTTCTCTAGTAGTACGCTAATATTACAAATGTTAAATATTATTACGTAACGTAAAGAAATATCATATTCTTTTACATAGAAAAATTGAGCCTGGATGAAAGTGAAATGGATTACCAGCTAAGATTACATATTAAAAGTTGTTCAGCAAAAAGAGGTTATTTTAAACTAGCTCTCTAGTACTTAATGTTATTTTACCTTTTTAAAATCTCGTCTTTTTTTGTTGTTTTACATTTCAGTTCCACTGAACTGGTAATTTCTTAAATTCATTTCGATTTCATCTTTTATTTCATTTTGATTCAGGTTTACTCACCATAAAATAATTGTGGATAGAATAAAACGTCTACATTTTTCTAAACAGTAGTTTCTTTATAATTCAGATTAAATGGCCCTGAAACTGTTAGAAATAATGATGTGTGGCTTCTTCATGAAAACATCGCAAAATTACCCAAATGTCATCTTTACTTTAAAAATTTCAAGCAAAAAGTTATTTCAAATTGCTTTTAAACTCTTTGGAATGAAGTCACCAGAAGCAGCTGCTTACTCAGTGACATTTATACTAGTTAATGATTCTTACTACATCAGTGAGTTTGAAGTTATTTTGCTAATCTGGGGCATAAATTATATTTTGGTTGATCAGTTTGAACTTTTTACATTTTTTATGTTTAGGTATGGCTAACATTTTCTTTTACCTGTTACAGGATCATTATACCGGCAGAAGTCAGCGATATTTGATCCTGCTCTGGTCTGTGTGCTGGGGCCGGAGGGGCTTCAGAATAATTAAATTTTAAAATAAAACAATTTTAAACACTTTGAAAATAGAAAAATTTAAACATACATGTCTTGATAATTTTTTTTTCTCACACCATTTCCATTCTGATATTTATTTAATTAATTAGGTTCAATAAATTCAGATTAATAATTATGTAGCTTAAAACAAGCTGTAAATACCAGGCTGTATTCCACATGAGTAGATACAGCTGGAGCCAAACTTGATAAGTCAAGCTTGAAATATAGCTTCAACTCTGCCAACTTTGATGTTTGTTTCAAGCTTGAATCCAACTAACAGGCCTGAATATTCCAGCTTTGATCAAGCTTATATACTTGAACTTTACATCTGGAAACAAGTTTGAAACCGGCTTACTGTGCTATCTGGCCAGGGACTGGGTGTTGTGTTGTCCTTATCATCATCCTTTCATCCCCATTAATACGCAAGTCGCCGCAGTGGCATCAACTTGAAAAACTTGCACCAGGCGAACGGTCTACCCAACGGGAAGCCCTAGCCACACGACATTTGCATTTTACTAAATAAATTAAACATTTGCTTTAGTGAATTCAATTAATATGTTTCATCTGAACATTCACAAAATTCATTGTTATTTGAAGTAAAATTTTGTGGTAATGACAGTAAAAGACCACAAAGTTGATCTTAAAGAAAAGCAAGGGAAATAATGATGCGAATAAATAACATTATTTATAGATTTCATTACTATGATACTTTGATGCCCTCTGCTGGCAACATCTTCGACCTAACAGTTGTCGCATTGTAGCTGCCTGGTATGTGTGTGTTACTGCAAATGAACCACGTAACATGAGCCTCCCTACGATGCGATTTCAAGAAACATTGTCGCTTTCATGTGTCATTTGTACTGCAGCACCTGATCAGTATGCTGAGCAGGTTTGTGCTAACATACTGGAGAGTTTAATGCATGATAGAGAAGGTATCACCACAGTTATGAACATGAAAACATGTACTTCCTTTTACCACTCTTACCAGCTATGTAGACACATCTATGGCAAAGTTTGTTCAAATTATGTAAGTTCCATTGGTCTCCTTGTATAATTAATATTAAAAATTGGGGCTTCAATTTTCGTGTTCATATGTTAATATTATCATGATTATTTTCTTTATGAGTAGATAAAATTGACTCTAATTTGTCTTAAGGTATTCAGTTCTTTCGTTAGTGTATTTCACAAAATGTACCTATCAGAATGTGAACAACAAGTAAAAGATTAATTTTCTAAAGATTCTTACATGAAAGTTAAATTTTTCTTACAAGTAGTTTAATTATTAACTGAGTAATCTGTCAAAAATAGATCTTTTCTGAACTAGTTATCATTATATCCAGTGAATGAACAGTGAAAAAGTTATGGTCCATAATTACTGGGAGATTGATCTTCATCTCATGTACAGCCACAGTCTGACAGCTGACTGCTCCTAGTCCTTCCCACAAAGTGAGAAGCCATTTTCATAATGGCATCCAATGTCTAATGTTTCACAGTAAGTTCCTCCAAATTGAAATTGTGAGTCACATTGCAATTATAAAGTAATACAGGTGAACAGAATAGCTTCAGATACAAGCAATTATATTAATAAAACCAGTACAATTTTAAACAACATCATTTTCAAGTGGCAACATATACCTGACTAGCAAATACAGGCTATATACCAGGGATCCATACATATTACAAAATGAATGTATTTATGTACGTTCCACATCTCCTTCTAATCCACTGGATTGATTTCAACCAAACTTGGTACAAAAATCACTTAATCACTGGAAAAAAATTCTGTGGGAGTAAGAACCGCCTACCTCTCAAAGGGGTGAGGGTGATAAAGAAGCATAGCTCACGTCATGCAAATAGCCAGATTATATTCATCCAGTACTTGAGAATGAGAGCACATAGTGACTTGCAACAAACTTTACATATAATTTCAAACCTTTATGAGACCTAAGTTGAAACAAGGCCCCAGGAGTAGACAACATAACATTAGAACTACTGATAGCCTTGAGAGAGCCAGCTCTGACAAAGCTCTACTATCTGGTGAGCAAGATGTATGAGACAGGCGAAATACCCTCAGACTTAAGGAAGAATACAATAATTCCAATTCCAAAGAAAGCAAGTGTTGACAGGTGTGAAAATTACTGAACTATCAGTTTAATAAGTCACGACTGCAAAATACTAACACAAATTCTTTACAGCTGAATGGAAAAATCTGGCAGAAGCCGACCTCAGGGAAGATCAGTTTGGATTCCATAGAAATGCTGGAAGACATGAGGCAACACTGACCCTATGACTTATCTTAGAAGATTAATTAAGGAAAAACAAACCTATGTTTCTAGCATTTGTAGACTTACAGAAAGCTTTTGACAATGTTGACTGGAACACTCTCTTACAAAATCTGAAGGTGGCAGGGGTAAAATACAGGAAGCACAAGTTTTTTTGTACAGAAACCAGATGGCAGTTGTAAGAGTCAAGTGGCATGAAAGGCAAGCAGTGGTTGAGACGGAAGTGAGACAGGGATGTTATTCAATGTGTATACTGAGCAAGTAGTAAAGGAAACAAAAGAAAAAATTGGAATAGGTATTAAAATCCATGGAGAAGAAATAATAACTTCAAGGTTTGCCCCCAACACTGTAATTCTGTCAGAGACAGCAAAGGACCTGGAAGAGCAGTTTAACGGAATGAACAGTGTCTTGAAATGAGGATATAAGATGCACATCAACAAAAAGAAAATAAGGATAATGGAATGTAGTCAGACTAAATCAGGTGGTGCTAACGGATTTGGATTAGGAAATGAAACAATTAAAGTTGTAGATGAGTTTTGCTATTTGGGAAGCAAAATAACTGATGATGCTCAAAGTAGAGAGGATATAAAATGTAGACTGTCAATGGCAAGAAAGAGTTTCTGAAGAAGAGATATTTGTTAACATCAAGTATAGATTTAAGTGTTAGAAAGTCGTTTCTGAAAGTATTTGTATGGAGTGTAGCCATGTATGGAAGTGAAACATGGATGATAAATAGTTTAGACAAGAAGAGAGTAGCAGATTTCGAAATGTGGTGCTACAGAAGAATGCTGAAGATTAGATGGGTAGATCACGTAACTAATGAGCAGGTACTGAATAGAATTGGGGAGAAGAGGATTTTGTGGCACAACTTGACTAGAAGAAGGGATTGGTTGGTAGGTCACGTTCTGAGGCATCAAGGGATCATCAGTTTAGTATTGGAGGGAAGTGTGGATGGTATCACAGAAGGAGACCAAGGCATTAAAACACTAAACAGATTCAGAAGGATGTAGGATGCAGTAGTTACTTAGAGATGAAGAAGCTTGCACAGGATAGAGTAGCATGGAGAGCTGCATCAAACCAGTCTCTGAACTGAAGACCGCGACAACAACATGAGACCTCTGCTCGCTAATAACCCCCACAAAATGATGAAAGGAAAAAAATTTATTGCTTACTACATTTTCACTGTTCGTGCAATAAAACTGCCACATCAAGCATGGCATTTTAATTTATTACTTTGCTACTACTAACCATTAACAACAGATTTTGCAGACCGTATTCCCATATACTGCTGAATGTAACTGCATAAATACAGGATGTTTATAAATGAATATCAGAGTTTTAATGCTTTATAATATTTATTACATTAAACTTACAGTTATAAATGATATCTCAAATGAAAGAGCAATTCAAACAGTTTTACGAAGAACATTATAAGTGTTCAATGTAAGCACCATTTATCACACGGCACACATCAAGTCTATAGCCGAGTTCTTCCCAAACGTTGGTAACTCTGTCTTCAGTGATTGTAGCAACAGTTGCTTCAATCCGGTTCTTAATTCAGGGAGGTATGCTGGTAGTGGAGGCACGTATGCACGATCCTTGATGAAGCCCCAAAGGAAAAAATGGCATGGCAGTAGGTCAGGTGAACATGGAGGCCATGCAAAGCAAGCCCTGTCATTGGGCCCTTTGCGGCCTATCCAGCGCATGGGCTATAGAATTGATGTGTGCCCTATGACAAATGGTGCTCACATTCAACATTTATAATGTTCTTGGTAAAACTGTTTGAGCTGCTCTTTCATTTGAGATATCATTTATAACTGTAAGTTTAATGTAATAAATATTATAATGCATTAAAACCCCGATATTCATTTATAAACACCCTGTATATTGTTGTATGATTCATAGTTCAGGAGATATGACATCATACACATTGAGATGCAAGGAAACAAAACTACTGATGCGGGGATGATAATATGGAAAGAAAGAGGGGAGAAGCAGATAGAGAGACACAGATAAGGAAGAAGGAGGTGGACAGACAGTAGGGGAGGAGGAGATTAATAGAGAAAGGAAAGAGGAGGATATGAACTGAGAGAGGGGGGAGTAGAAGACAGACAAAGAAAGGGGAAAGAATGAGATGGACCAATAGAAAACGAATAAATACATACCAGGGCAACACTACATACTCAGCTAGAAATTAATAAAAAAAATTAGGAGGTTGCATTACGCCATTTCTATAAAAGAATGTATTAAAATCACTAAGTTCCAAAGCTAGAGTAACAGTCAATAACTAATATTTAAAAGTAAGTAATATTAAAAAGTAATTTTTGAGTATTATTTATTTTCAGAAATAATATTCATATATTATGGTATTTACATTTAAATATTGGTACTTGACTGTAGTCTAGGCATACGGTAGATTTTGAAAGCATTACATTATTCAGTGTAAGGCAATCACCCTTACGATTTCTGTCATTCCACGCATACACATATACCCTATTAGTTATCCAAGTACCTTTGGCCACTTGGAAGCACTATCACCACTGCAGACCCAAATGTAAATTGACGTGACTGACCTCTAGGAAGGCCCTCTCAGTTGTGGAGCCAGCGACACTCAAGGCAGAGCAGACTAGGAACCCAGAGTCCTCCCGGCGAACGCCTTGGATACGCAACGACCCGTCAGCAGCAACGTGTAGACGGCCGTATGCGTTACCGGGGAACATGAGCTGCTGCGAACCCTCACGTGTCCAGAACACAGATGGCGGCGGGCTGCCGGATGCTGCGCACTCGAACAGGGCTACGCCATTCAGACCCACTTTCTGGTCTTGTGGTTGCGTCGTGATCCTCGGCGGAGCTACGGCAACCAAAATAAACACACGTGTTACACAGTGGCCTGTGATACTAGTGAGATTAAAGGTACACAATTCAGTCATTTGGCCATGGTAAAATTTTAGAACGAATGTCTTGTCCCATTTCCAGCAGTTTTTGCGATATGTACTGAAATGTTCTTATAATTGCTTCAAAACCAAAATTCACTGGAGGATGAGAGGAATTTGGGAAAGTCAGAAAGGAAGTACAGGTCACTTAAGGATCCAGATGAGATGGAACCTGCCAGCCGAATGGTTCTAGGGGCTTCAGTCCGGAACAGCACTGCTGCTATGGTCGCAGGTTCGAATCCTGCCTCAGGTGGGTATGTGTGATGTCCTTAGATTTAAGTAGTTCCAAGTCTAGGGGACTGATGACCTCAGATGTTAAGTCGCATAGTGCTTAGAGCCATTGGAACCATTTTTTGAGACGGACCCAGGTGGTATGAGGACGCAGGGAGACAATGATCAGATCACAACAAAATGGGAGAAGATCTAAACCAAGCAACACAGGACCAAAACAAGAAAAACATGAGGAAAAACGATCGCCAAACAGAGGGATGATCGCCAAACAAAAATAACAGGTCGCCAAATAAAGAAAGAAATATCTCCAAACAAGGGAAAAGAGTTCGCCAAATAAAAGTAAAAGGTTGCTACACATACATCGCTAAGCAGTGTTAAAAAAACCGCTAAGTACGAGAAAACAAACTTAGAAACAGATCACTGAAGACCTAAAGAAGACCGGCATTTGAGGAAAGAAGCCGAAGAGTTACTGGATACAGTAAACCATCCGACGAAATAATGTGCAGAAAATAGAGAGCAAAACAGAAACAAGACAGTCTGTAAATATAATACAGATAACACTGAAAAACAAATACGACAGCAAAAAAATGGAAGCAGCTCGCTAAATGCAGAAACAACAACAGTCGAACAAGAAATATTGGCCGATGTACATGGGAAAACGATAGCAAAGCAGGCTTTGAAGACCACTACTCAACAATGGGAGTCGACCGGCAAACAGTGAAAATGAATATTATAAAACAAAGAAAAGAAGCAACAGATGACCGCTGAACATTTTTTCTCCCCTTGTCCTCACAGTACGTGGATTCCCTTCACCTAGAGGTATGAGCGCCTGCCCTTCCTTTTTTACCTTTCCCCAATCTATGCTTCTCTCCTCCCTGACGGAGGGATCAGTCGTTCCGAAAGCCAGGGTAATATCGTGTGGTTTTATACTAATAAATCCCACCCCACTTCTTTAAAGAATCCAACTCCCATGTATAAAAAGTCGTATCTGCCGAACTATGTATCGCACAATGGTACAATTTTACACGTAAAATCAGTGGTATATGGGGATACGTCTGCAAAATGTGTTGCCAATGGAGTTAGTAGTAAATAAGTTATAAATTAAAGCGTTATTCCTGGTGCTGCAGTTTAACTGCTTGAACAGAGTGAAAATGTAGTAAGTGATAAACTTTTCCTTGCAACATTTTGTGTGTGACTGTGGGAGGGGGTGGAGGGTGGGGTGGTTAGAAAAAGTTTCCAAAACGTTTGAAATTGTATATAAAGTATGTTAGAAATCACCAAGTACTCTCATTCTCACATACCGGATGAATATAGTCTGTATAATTCTGGCGCCATGAGTTATGTTGCCTCTTAATGCGAGGTCTAGAATAGTTGTCATTGTCATCATTTTTGACTAGTTTGATCCATTACAAAGTTTATTAACCTCCTACGATGACTAGAGGAAGTGCTCACCTAATAAGAATTGGTTCTCATTGTTGTCTACAAGAAGCTGCTAACAATAATTCGCATAAAAACGCACCGCTGCCAATAATTGTTAAACAGAAGATCAGCCAAGAGCCAGGTTTTTCTTCCATTCAGATATTCGGACGGACGAAGGCTAAGTCTACGAATGCTGCAGACCTACACACATGCGTCATATGGCGAATACCGAGGTCCTATATATGATACACGATAATCACGTGCAAAATAATAACAGGTAATGGTTCACTACATATTATTTACCCAAGAGCACTTGCAACAGCATGAATGTGTGGACGCGGATCCAAAGCGCTGCTTGGCCAATATTCACTCGCGGATGCATATGTATCAATTGCGCAATAGTGTTTCCCTACTCAACATTATTTTAGTGTTTGCCCGAGCCCCCATGCAGATCAACATGCAACCACAGTGCCAAGGATTTGAGTGGAGGGGGACGAGGACGACGACCTCATGTTACTTTCGCAGTGAGTGGCAAAATAGTTTGGGGATTTCACGAAAATTGGCTCTGTGTACACCTGCTACTACACTTCATTCATCACGCAGAGTGTAAACAAACACAAACGCGATTACTAGTCAGCAGCTGTGGCATAAGTAGGGGAGAGTGGGGGAAATACACGCACCTAAGGAAAAATCGATGTGAACCATTCGTTACGTCATTAAAACCTACGAAAATAAGTATATACCATACAATGGACATTTCTCCACATATTCCAATCGTCTATAAATAATTATAAACAGTACCTTAATTTTGAACATTAAAATAAAAAAAGTGCATATGCGTGGTATTCCCCACCCCTGAGGGTAATGACACGCAAAGTACTGGGTAATAACACGAAAAACAAACAAACCATAAAAATGTACAATACTTGCTATTTTTATTTGTTTATTAGTTACTACAAATAGTAAACAGTATATTTAAGAACGAAATAATGCAATTCTAGAAACATCTCTTATAATTTTCGTTTTTCACATTTTTTTATGTGAAAAGAGTTCATTTTCTCATACCATACAGCAAAGATCGCACTTGTAACCTTTTGGAGTGTTCCAGCCACTACATTCTTCATGACTCCATCTGCTACAAGAAATACATCGGTACCATAGTTCTCCATCCTTCCCAAACTCTCTACAAACTAAACAGGTATCTTCTGAAATCGTCACGTTTTTAAGCTTTTCCCAAGACGTGGCCCCACCTATTTGTTTAACACCTTTAGGAGCCGAAATTCTCTCGGACTTCTGTATTTATGCTCGGGCTTCTGTTTCATCGACGTTGAACACTCGCCCCTCTTTAAATTTATCAAATACATGTTCTAAGTTTTTGAAATGTGCATTAACCTCTTCGTCATTAAATGCCTGTATTCTATTAATACTAGTTACTTCAGGTTTTCTCATGCTAATACTTGGGTTTCTTTTTAAAAAACAGAGCTAGCCAGTCCTTGACAGCTAACCTAGGGGACTTATCAAAATTGTTTGCAATGTTGCTAGCCTCTGCACACTCAAATGCAATCTTTCGCAGCTGGATGCATGTAATGCCATTTTAATAACATGATCCCTAATCTCATTTTCCCGTTCTGTCGAAAATGTTGGGTTTCTTCCAAGTTTTGGACCCTCGGTATTTTTAACGTTCATTCTCGTTCGCAGAGTAGCTTCATCAATCCCGAAAGCTCTTGATACTTCTCTTATTTTTCTTCCAGATTTGATGGCATCAAGAGCCTTACAAAGTTCTTGCGTCCATTTAGCTTTCTGGTTTTTTCTTTTATAATATCTACCCATCTGAGATTAAAAAAAACTCGTTAGTATTGAAAATATAACCTGCAAGGGGGAATACCACGCACTTCAACAGCTGTGTGGCATTACCCCACTGTAAGTTCATGACTAACCTAAGCATAACTCGGCACCTAATTAAAATAGCGAGACAAATCTACAATTAAATTAAAGGTTTCATCTAGGGTTAGTAGTTGATACGCAAGAATTACATTAAAGGAACTTATAGTAGCACTTACCTTGCAAAATACAGCTGACCAAAATTACATGAGACACGCCGAAAATAAACAATACTTCACTACTCCAACAATGCCACTGGAAAATGGCTGGCATAAGCCGCATAGTAGTTGTTACTACCGCCGGCAGTGTGTAGCACCAACTGGGAACAGCTTGCGCCATTCAAACTGCGTAAATCAGTCTGCGTGGGATTACCCACATGCGTGTAATTCCCCCACCTTCCCCTACTGTTTGTTGTTACGCTCCTGAAAGTAGGTCGTACTTGCTTGTATTAGATATCTTATTGCTGGGTTTCTGAAAATGAAGCTTTAAGGTAGTTTAATGTATTAACAGCTATCGACGTTTTTCTTAATCACATTCTGTTACGTAGTTTTTATTTAAAAAATCGTGTACAGTCTGTGTCTATAAACGCTAGTTGTGCTGTTAACACGTGGCCTACTGTGGAGATGGCTGACGCTACTTCATGCTCCGTAGTAAAAGACGTGCATTGAACACAGTTAAAAATGGCGAGAAACAGGTTTACTTAATGTTTTCCGCGAGTTTACAGAGAAAATCGATCTGTAAGTTTTCAGAAAAACTTATCTACATACAGTTAATGTGTTTATGTAAACAAGGTATCTGCGACTTAACTGACAGCCCTGGAGAATTTTAAACGGGTATTTTGGGCATTGCTGGTTCGAATCTCGTGGGCTTTTCTCCTTTCTCAAGTTTTTTTCATGCACTTCAACTACCTACCTCATTTAAATATAAAAATTTATCAAAGATATGCTAATTAACACGTTTTTAATCATCATTTTTATGAAACATGCACGTCTTCTTGTTTCTAACTATATATCACATGCAAAATTCCAGTTTCCATTGCAAATATAAATTCTTAGTTATCGATATTTTATAAAGCATTATTGGTAAAGAGTGTTAAAGTTAAGTAAACATTACAAAATAACTTTTTGGAGAAAAAAAGAAGACTCAAATAATCTTTTTTTGGATTTGTTTTAATACTACAGATGTGGTCTCATACGAGCCAGAGTGACAAGCTTCGTAGAAACACGGGAATCAATAATTTTCAGGGCATCGATCACCCCGTACAAATGCGGCATTTTTACATTTGCTACCGTACCAACGCAATCTAAACCCAGAAGAACAGATCTGGGTCCAAGTTAAGGGATTAGTCGCGATAAATAAACAAAATATTTAAGCCACCAGACGTACTACAACTAATGTAATATCATCAGTGTAGCAGATGACAGTTCCAGTACTGAATTGTATTCCCCGATTCGGATGTGCAAAGGCTTCATACATCACCGCAAGACTGACCACCTTCAAGTGACTTCAATATTTAACTATATGGCGAAATCTCTGCAATATACTTTTTCGTCGCACATACATCATGCAGAAAAATTACCCCGTGTTTAAGTTAAGATTTTTCATCACTACTGTTACCTAAGAACGGGAGCATGTTATGTTTCCCTAAGAAGCGTACTGCCGGAATTTTGCCGTATATTATCTAATTCTGTTCACAAGTTAATTGACATTGGAAGCTCAAGTGTTGCTCTGCCCGTAACTTTTTACATGTTAACTGCAGCAGTTCAAGTCACTGCAGGTTAGTTGGACCTGCTGGTTGGCCCGTGCTGTCCAAGTTAAATGCGCCGTTCAACCTGTTCCACATTATAGCTGAGTCGATATGTGCGTAACACACAGCATAAAATTACCCTTATTGTCGCACTTGACTGTACTCGAAACAGCTAGGCTTCCACTACACTTGGAACGAAATCCGACGAGATTCCGTCAAACGCGGAAGAACACGTAGTGAAATGTTTACATCAGGTTTAATCGTACGATGAACGCAGTATAGTTGAGCTCAGGGGTGTCCCACGGCCCGCGGGCTGCATCCGACCCAAAGCTGGTATCAAAGCAGTGAGTGTCCGCAGCTCGCGGTCGTGCGGTAGCGTTCTCGCTTCCCACGCCCGGGTTCCCGGGTTCGATTCCCGGCGGGGTCAGGGATTTTCTCTGCCTCGTGATGACTGGGTGTTGTGAGCTGTCCTTAGGTTAGTTAGGTTTAAGTAGTTCTAAGTTCTAGGGGACTGATGACCATAGATGTTAAGTCCCATAGTGCTCAGAGCCAAAGCGGTGAGTAAAAGTTAATAAATAAATTTTCATAAAATTCCGTTTATCAAACACTACGTAAAATTGAATATTTTCAATACGGAACTCGCGCCAGACGATGCTATTCTCTCATTGGTCCACCGCGTTTTTATGTGGTTATTTTTAGTATAGGTGTATTATGTACTGCCCAAAAATACCCGATTGGTTCCAGTGTGGCCCAAGTAAGCTAAACGGTTGGGTACGTCTGCTTTAGATGTTCTGGCAGTCTACAACGTGACACTGAACTGACACACTGTCAGTTTGGCGAAGAGAAATGCGTGTTCGGATTGCTAAAGTTTTCTTTCTTTTTTTTTAGGGAGGGACCAAGTTGTCCTCCCGTGTCCCTCGCTGGGTTTTGCTCTTTTTTGCTGACATCGACTGCCAATCATAACTTTCTTCGGGGAATCGCTTATAATAAGATATTTCGCAGCTAAGTACGTACGTATGAGACTTACAGAACTCGATTCTCACTTTTAGAACGAGCACAAAAAGATTCGCCCGCTATAATAAAGACGGGCGTGGTGTTTTGGCTCTCACAGGCTATAATTGACCTCGAGGGCCGCCATTCGTTTCCACCTGACAAGTGGGAAGCCTCGCCCGTAGTTAACGGATGAAAGAGAAATAGCGCCATTCACGCCTCTAGCAATTTAAAAGCACAATTGCTCATCCAGAAACAACTTTTCTTTTCGTAGCGTGCGAGAGTTGAAGAAATATGTCTACACACACAATAATGAACTTGCACTCTGCCAGTTTAATACCACAAGCTTCAGCAACTGTCGCTTGGTGGAAAAATTTGATCCATGGATCTTGGTCGTTTGCTCGCGTATGTGAATGAGTAGCATCATGACAGAAAAAAATGGGTTTTGTCTTCAACTATGCAAAGAAATACTTTGTAAAGGAGCAACATGTTCTTAAGCAGTGTGACAGAAACCTCATACTAACCTTCAGCAATTCCTGTTAATCACTGATCACGTATATGTTTTTTACAGCATTGAAATAACACAGCATTATTTGCAGTGAAGCAACACATTCCAAAAAAGTATTGTAACTTACACCACTGACTAGTTGAGGTTCACATTATTCCAGAGGACGCAACTGGATACAATGTGGTGTCACTGTCCCTGCTGTAAACTGCAAAGCAGTCTCGCTCGGTGCATGCCATTTCTCAGGTTCCCAGAGCTTGCAATAACTTTGAATGCACCGAGTAACTGCTGTGGTCTTTGCGAAAACAGATGCATTCCGTTTTTGCATTGAACGTGAGCAGTGATACGTGCACGGAAAACCGATGTACAACAGCTGTTAACTCTCCACAAAACGTATTAATTCTACTGGTGTTCCGAAACGTACGCCAAATGCAGCCTTTCAGGCAATAAAATCACCTGCACTTTTTGGTATTACTCGTTACACGTTCTCGGAAAATTTTACTATAGTGAATATAAACGTTGTTGAAATAAGTTTGTGGTCGTAAGTTCTCTGGCAGCCATAATGTAGTTAGTCATTGTCCCTGCAGTTGTGAATGATACGTCTTATTTACATCTACACATACACTATTTGACTGTTAGTACTGCCAGTCGTCTTGTTATCAAACCCAAATTGGGCAATATGAGCACTGGATATACTCGTAGCCTACATGTGATACGTAGCTCATGTTATATATTATGTAACCATGACGACCTTCTACTTTAGTATGTACTCGTACACAACAACAAGAGCGACTCAGCTCAACAGATTATGAAGATGTGTAATGCCTGGTGGTTGATAAACAGCATCTCCGAGGTAGCGATGAAGTGGGTATTTTCCCGTACGACCATTTCACGAGTGTACCGTGAACATCAGGAATCCGGTAAACGCATCAAATGTCCAGCATCGCTGCGGCCGGAAACAAATCCTGCAAGAACGGGACCAACGACGACTGAAGAGAATCGTTCAACGTGACAGAAGCGCAGCATTTCCTCATATTGCTGCAGATTTGAATGCTGGACCATCAGCAAGTGTTAGCGAGCGAACCACTCAACGAAACATCACCGATATAGGCATTTGGAGCCGAAGGCCTACTCGTGTACCCTTGATGACTGCACGACACAGAGCTTTACGCCTTGCCTGGGCCCGTCAACACCGACATTGGACTGTTGATGACTAGAAACATGTTGCCTGGTCAGAAGAGTCACCTTTCAAATTGTATGGAGCGGACGGACGTGTACGGGTATGGATCCATGGATCCTGCATGTCAGCGGCGGGGTTGTTCAAGCTGGTGAAGGCTCTGTGATAGTGTGGGGCGTGTGCAGTTGGAGTGATATGGGACCCCTGATACGTCTAGATACGACTCTGACAGGTGACACTTACGTAAGCATCCTGCCTGATCACTTTCATCCATTCACGTCCATTGTGCATTACGACGGACTTGGGCAATTCCAGCAGGACAGTGCGACACCCCACACTTCCAGAATTGCTACAGAGTGGCTCCAGGAACACTTTTCTGAGTTTAAACACTTCCGCTAGCCACCAAACTCCCTAAATATGAACATTATTGAACATATCTGGGATGCCTTTCAACGTGCTGTTCAGAAGAGATCTCAACCCCTTCGTACAGCCGTGCAGGATCCATGATGTCAATTCCCACCATCACTACTTCAGACGTAAGTCGAGTCCAAATGGTTCAAATGGCTTTGAGCACTGTGGGACTTAACTTCTGAGGTCATCAGTCCCCTAGAGCTTAGAACTAATTAAACCTAACTAACATAAGGACAGCACACAATTGTAGCGCCTAAACCGCTCGGCCACCCCGGCCGGCAGTCGAGACCATGCCACGTCGTGCTCCGGTATTTCTGCGTGCTTGCGAAGGCCCTACACGTTATTAGGTGTACCACTTACTTTGGCTCTTCAGTGTGTTTCCCGATCGCGCCTGTTTGCCCGTTCCTGTGGCTACTATGTACGCCAGGGAAAGAGGCTGTCACCGGCATAGAGGTAGTGCACCGGTCTTTCCCTAATCCGCCTAAATGGGTAGTGACCTGGGCATGCGAGGTCGGTTCAGGGTCGAGCGATTTCCCCGTGGTGGCCAGTGTTTTTGAAACCCAATTGTAGACAGACTTCTGAAAGTCCTGGCGCAAAGTGGCACTATGCTGAAGCGGGAACGGGAAATGGCGAATGAAAACGCCTACATGTGTTAGGTTTAAAGTCTCCATCTCGTACAAAAATAATGTAATACTGTGAAATTGATGTGCGATTTAGATTTCGATTTTATCTCTAATAGTGTCAAAAATCAGTGCTTAAATTTAATTAGGGCCGGAGTTACGATGTTTCTTGAAACAAGTGAAATTTTCGCGTCTGGGAAAGTTTCCTACTTGAGGTCTGACAGGCACAATGCTTTGCGCAGCACAACGGGAGACGACAAGACTAGACTTCCGTTGGTGTGTTGCTGGCGGAAGCAGTCTAGCAGGCTCGCTGCGAAATGCTAAACCAGTTTAAGTCGGTCTATAAACTGACAAATGGACCAAGGAAGTTCTCGCTGGACTCCATAAGATAAGGAAAGAGCGAGAAGCGAACCTAATAGAAAGTTGACAGATGCCATTCAAACATTCAGGAATAACATGGATGTGTATGGCTGAAAACCGTAATAGACGTATAATGTTGGACGATATCAAAGAGTTGATGAAGGCGACTCTCCGTCACTGACTCACTGCACGCTGGCTTCTATACCTACATCTGCACTCTTCAAACTACTGAAAAGCACATGGCAGAGGGTACGTCCCACTGTATTACTTTGGGATTTTCCCCGTTCCAGTCACATATGGAGGAGCGATACTTAGGGGACTGTAGTATATTCCTAGAGTCATCATCTAAAACCACTTCATGAAAATGTTCAAATGTGGGTGAAATCCTATGGGACTTAACTGCTAAGGTTATCAGTCCCTAAGCTTACTCTCTACTTAACCTAAATTATCCTAAGGACAAACACACACACCCATGCCCGAGGGAGGACTCGAACCTCCGCTGGGACCAGCCGCACAGTCCATGACTGCATCGCCCTAGACTGCTCTGCTAATCCCGCGCAGCCACTTCATGAAACTTTGTATGTAGGCTTTCTAGGGTTAGTTAGTGTCTATCTTCAAGAGTCTGCCAATTCAATTTCTTTAGCGTCTCTGTGACACTCTCCCACAAATCAGACAAACCTGTGATCATTCGAGCGGCCCTTCTATGTATACGTTTCGTATTCCCTGTTAGCGCTATCTGGTACAGGTCCCAGACACTTAAGCAATATTGTAGGATGGGTCGTACGAGTGATAGTCCAAAGCATTACATCCAGGTATTTGTATGAGCTGACCGTTTGCAACCATGACTCACTTATACTATAGTAGTAGGATACTGCGTTTTTCATTTTATGAAGTGCACAGTTTTATGCTTCTGAACGTTTAAAGCCAGTTGGCAGTCTTACCAAGACCTGACGGAGTATTTATACTCTTTGTTGCAGACAGTACTTCATAGGGCCGGCCGGAGTGGCCGAGCGGTTCTAGGCGCTACAGTGTGGAGCAGCGCGACCGCTACGGGCCCAGGTTCGAATCCTGCCTCGGGCATGGGTGTGTGTGTGATGTCCTTAGGTTAGTTAGGTTTAAGTAGTTCTAAGTTCTAGGGGACTGATGACCTCAGAAGTTAAGTCCCATAGTGCTCAGAGCCAGTACTTCATAGGGATAACTGTTTCGCCTGTAAAAAGTCTGAGGGTACTATTAATACTGTCCGCAAGATCATCAGTATACAACATGACCTGCAATGGTCCCATACACCTTATGGTACACACCCAATGTTTCCTCTGCGTCTGTCGATGAGCGTTCAAGATAACGTGCAACTTCCTCCCTACCAAGAAAACCTCAATTCAGTTACAAATTTTGCTTGATATGCCATAAGATCTTACTTTTGATAGCAACTGTAGTTGTAGTTTGGATCAAAAGGTGTTTGAAAATCAAGAGAGACTGCATCTACCTGACTGCCTAGACCCAAAGCCGTCAGTATGTCATGTGAGAAAAGTGCGGTGTGGGTATCACATGATCTGTGTTCTCGGAATCCATGCAGATTGGCACGGAGAAGGCCATTCTGCTCGAGATACTTTTGGAGAAGCTGTGGATCAGTGACGTGTGGTACAGCGGAGTGATGAGGGAGGACTTACAGTGGACGGTGAGGGTGGCGCGCGCCGAGATGCTGCCGACGACGTTCTCGGCGTCGCAGATGTAGACGCCCTCGTCGGCCGGCACCACGTTCTCGATGCGCAGCGACTTGTCGTCGAGGATCTGGGCGCGCCCGATGGGCATCTTGCCGTCGTCGCGCCGCCACAGGATGTTGGGCGCCGGGTCGCCGCCGACGCGGCACTGGAAGTGCACCGACTGGTCCTCCAGCACCGTAGCGTCCGCAGGCTCCTTGCTGAAGAACGGCTTCACTGTCGGCACCAACAGAACACGGCATTACGAAAGGGCAACGGCGCTCCGGAGAGTCGCGTCTCAAGGCGCGTCTACACCGCCCGGTTTCTGTGATGGGTTAATGAACATGTGCATTTACAGATTATGTTGTTTTACCACGTTTGTATACGTGTGCTCGCACTGTGTAGCAGCGAGACGAATGTATTTAACAGGACTTACAACGACACACAAAACATCCGTCCTATCCTCTGTTATGCCAGCGTTGCCTGGATCTCCGCCCCCACCCGCATTTACAAGGCCCTCCAAATCCTTGAACGCCATGCGCTCCGCCTTGCCTTCCGTATCCGCCTTCCTTCCCCCACACGGCTCCTGTATGAACTGATCCGCTTCCCCCACCTCCTCCTGTTCTTCCAACATCTCCGCATCCTTTACATTGTCCGCCGGCTTGATCCCCCCCCCCCACCCTCTGGTTTCCTCCTTCCTCTCCACCCCCCGCCCATTGCCGCGCCTCTATCGCTGTATCCCTCCCTCTCTCCATCTCCACACCCTCCATCTCCTTCATCAGGGCAATTTCCAACGCCTCCCCCTCCCGGATGACGAACTTCGCCGTGACATCTACCCTTCCTTCCAACTATAACCTGGCCTTGTTCCCCCCCCCCCCCCTCCCGAAGGCCCCCTTTTTCCTCTTCCCTCCTTCTCCCAGAGCGGATTTTCCTCCTTCCCCCCCTTCCTTGAGACCCTGCACCCCACACTTGCCTCTTTCCTTCCCACATCCCTCCCTACCTGGCCCTCTTCAGCGCGCCCCCCGCTCATCTCCCCCATCTCTTCGCCCCCCTCCCTTCTTCCGGTCTCCCTCATCTTCTTGCGCCTGGCAGATCCTCTGTTTTGATCATCATCAGTGTGCCACATCAGTGTTGTGTTTAGTGCTGTTTCTCCTGTGTGTCAAGAGGTGTGATTTTAATTGTGTACTGCCTTGAGGTTTGCCGTCAGTGTTTGTTATGTGCTACGCCATCTGTCGATACCTTTTATGCTCCAGTCATACTGTGCCTTGTGTTCTTTTAATTGTCGCAGTGAGTGGCTTTTTGTGTGTGCTACTTTTAAACAGTTTTTTATCTCCATTTTACAGTCACCCCGTTTTTTGTCTATTGCCTTCCATGATGTTCCCCCTTTTTTTATATCTATGTTCACCATATTCTCTCCTTTGTTATTTTTAAATGTCTTCTATTGTTTGTTCTATGTCTTTCGGCTGAAGAGCAGCGCATATGCTGCTGCCAGCCCGCCCCGATGGGGAATTGAAATACAATAAAGAAGAAAAAAAAAAAAAAGACACACAAATGTGTCAGCTTACATTACGTTGACATAGCTTAAAGCCACAATATCAGCACTTGATAATGGCCTAAGACCGAAACTGCAATAGTGTAATAAAAACTTATAACAGTCACTGGCATAAAAATTATGCCTTTCAAAAAACTTCAGACATTAGTCGAGCCCATGCCACGTCGTGTTGCGGCACTGAGTCACCGTAAGGTTTATGAAGCTTCTCTTTAATCTCCTGAGGCATTTTGCCTTTCATAAAGTAGTGTTTGATCACCACACGAAATTTTTTTGTCCACTTTTTGACAATCACTCGACTTCCTTGATTAACACGAATGCCAAACACAAAGAAATAGACAAATATGGCTGAAACTTGGGGTGCGTTCTTTCCAAAGATTCTACTAACTAAACACGGCCTCGATACGCGCCAGTGGTGTCATCTCTCTGACTTTGCATGCCGCTCGTATCCATGTCACAAGGCCAGAATCGTGCTGTTGGGGCTTGATGAACATGATTTTGAACTAACGTTGACGTCTTAGCCACCAAATTCGCCTGGTATGAACTCGATGGTTCGCTATCGTCTGCCAGCTTCTCGCCGGTTAACTACCCCCTTGATCGGGAATTGCGTTACCTGTGCGTAGACAGCTGATACTACATCCGGCCGGATACATCCCAAGGACTTGTCGAATCCATGCTACGCGCAGTTGCTTCTGTATTGTATTCCAGAAATTAACCAACACGGTTTTAAGCAGGTCATAATGATGTTGTACTTGGTAGGCGACGGAGCGGAACTGTACTGACAAGCTTCCAGAGGACGAAGTGAGACAACTTCACAAAGGGTGAAACGTGTCGTTTGCCACGGTTCCTGTTTTTCCCTTGGTTTACTCCTGTTTGGAGATTCCGGGTTTTCCTAGGGGGCGTTGTGGAGCCTCCGCGAGCGCGCTGCTAGCGTGCCCGCTGAGAGGAGGTGCTGTGTGCCGTGCCGAGGGCAGACGAGGCAGTTGAGACGAGTGTTTGGCCCTGGACGACCGTTCTGCAGCGGGACGCTAGGTCCCTTTATGCTAAGTCTGGATGGGCCCAAAAACCCGGGGCGTGAGGACACAAGAGGACGTAAATCTGTGGACAACTTTTGGTTTCTGTTCATGGGCTGGGGAAGCTATGAAGTCCGTCTGCGGCCGCCAATAACCTCGAGAAGGTGGTGTCGTCACTGAAAGTAAGATTTTTCATCTAGTTAGTGCAACGGTCGTCGTCTGGCGGGGCCAATCTTCCGGTGTTGCGGGAGCTATTAATAACTGCGCGGCAACGTTTCTCTGCTTTCAGTTTGTGATCGGAAATTGCCTTGCGTGTGTGTTAATGCCCCCTTGCATGATCGTGCATTTGAACGCCATGCTGACTTAAGGGTCGCGTCGCAAACAAACAAAAAAAAAAAAAAAAAAAAAAAAAAAAAAAAAAAAAAAAAAAAAAAAAGAAGAAAAATTTTTTTTTTTTTTTGCTGTGGACCTTCTGCAAGCCGTTGTTTTCCCATGGACGGCGTAGGTCACTGTTTGGATAAGCACGTTGTAAAATGTTAAATAACCTTGTACCGTCTGATGGAGAGACAGAGCTGAGTGTAGCCAATTTTATGGATGTCTGAAATGCGAGATTATGTTAATGTTCGTCAACATCTGTTGTGTTTTAGTACGTAGGCATATTTAACTTGAGTCGTTGTTATTGTGTATATATTCTTGTGTTAAGGAGTTTAGTCCCTGTGGCATTTAATTGCTCTATTTAATTTTATTTAAGGTAGTGCTTGAGTTTCTATTTGGTAATCCGCCTAACCACGACTGCTGTCGGTTGCTTGGTCTGTCTGAAATGTTGGGCCTATTTGGTAGAGACCGTTGTTGACTTGCTCTCCTCAGCTCCGAAGTCCCGTATTCATACTACGGCGGTAGTTCTGCCAGAATCTCATTCGCGGAAGTTATCAGTTCCTGTGAGCACAAATAAAGCTACCTTTGCCTCTGTACTTTTCGTCCGCTGGCCAGCAAGCTTTGGTTAATGATTAAAAATCGCCAACTGGTCTTCGTCCAACCTAGTGGCTCGTGTTAGACGAGTTCCCTTTCCAGTTCGGGTAAATGTTTCCTTCTCCTGGTGGAGCCATCCTCTTTTCCCGAGCCACACTGGGGTAAGAGTTATCAGAGTGTCTATTGCCGCTCAGTGTTCCAGGAGAATGAAATAAGAGGTTAATTACCAACTCCACCGCTGTGCCCAAGGACGGCGAATTAGAGTAGTTCTGGATAACCTAAGTATTGTACACTATTGAGATAGTTCTAGGTTTGGAGAAATTGCTGTTTGGTAAAATTTAGCCATCTGTGTCGGTAGTCCGGCGTATTCCACGATCCAACATTGTTACAGAACTGAAAGATTTGGTTTTGATAAATTTGTTGATTATTTGCTATTGATGTTAATTATTTAAAAGAATCTTCTTTAATTTGTGGTTATAATTAATGAGTGATCGTCCTTAATGGTGTAACATGTAATGTACGTTTGATTGTCCCCTATGTCACCTACTGTCTTCATTCAGAGACTGAAAAGGTGACCCTTGCTCTAGTTCTATTGGACTTTATCAACCGTCGATCTTTATCGTTTATGGTCCTATAAATATGTTTGTTAAATAGGAATAATTTTAGATTCCTATTGTGTATTAAGCAATTCTTAAGTTATATAGCAAATATTACAAGTGCAAATATTCCCTCACTGTTACACTTACTTGTTCTGTGGTTTGCACTGAAGGGTGTGACAATGAATGCAAAATCTAAAGTGAAGCGTTGGGGCGAATTAATCGTTTCCCTTATCATTACTTTTAAAGATAACTGATTGTTTGTCGCTTGTTATTGAAATTGGTTGGCAGAATAGTTTATTGATTGACCCCGCAGAAAGAGTATATCAAAGGGAATTAAAGGAAGGAAGGAACCGCGGATGCGGCGCAGCTATAGCAGCAGTGAGCAGCCTGTGGCAGGGTACTTACCGTGGACGGTAAGCGTGGCCGGCGCGCTCTCCCGTACGCCCACCATGTTCTGGGCGACACAGCGGTACTGGCCCTCGTCCGCCTGCCGTACGTCCGTGATCATCAGGTTACCGCCGTCCACCACGCGCAGCCTGCAACACCGCCAACGCCGCTGCCTCACGGCTGTCTACACGTACTTAAGCTAACGATACACAGGTGGTTCACAAACAAACTACAAGGGCCATTCAATAAGTAATGCAACACATTTTTTTCTGAAAGCAGTTTTTTTTTTCAGGATTCCAATACACGATGTTATTCCCCAATCTTTTGGCTACAAATCTCATTTTATCAAAATAGTCTCCGTTGAATGTGACGGCCTTACCCCACATTACTGGGAGGGACTGTATGTCCGCTTGGTACCACAGTATTGGTCGACGTCGGAGCCAACGTCTTCATAACCTCCCCACCACCCACGTGCAGATTCCTGCGGAATGCATCTCTTATTGGGCCACACAGATGGAAATCGGAAGATGTGAGTTCCGTGCTGTAGGTTGGATGGGAAAGTACGATCCAGCAGGCACAAAACTTTGAGTACCCCAATTGGTGGATGAGTGTGTCAACATTACCAACAGAGACGTCAGGTTGAGCTGCTAGGTGTTCGTCTGTGATCTGTCGATCACCTTGAATTAGAATATGCGCACGTTGCAACGTTGCAGTAGTCACAGCTGTGTGCGACCTGCCAGCACGTGGAAGATCGGAGAGGCTTGCGCGACCTTGTTTCGATTATGGACAGACGCCTTGCCCAACGACTCACCGTGCTTTTGTTTACTGTCATGCCTTCGTAAATTAGACATTCTGCAAGCGCCTATGAATATCCCCCATGCTCTGTCTGGTTTTCCGCCAAAAGAAACTTAGGGACGCTCCCTGCTTGGAACGCTCATCAATTATAGAAGCCATTTTGAACGCTATCTATGGCGGCGCCTCGTCTTAGTACTTCATCAAACTATAGGGACTGGAGTGGGAGTACTCCACAGTGTCTCACAACAAATTTCGATTTTTTTCAGCCGTAACTGTTCGAGGAAAAATGTGTTGTATTACTTATTGAACGCCCTTTGTAATTTATACATGTTTGATAAGTCTCCATGCTTGATGCTGGTTTGATGCTGTGTTCCATTTTTTTTCCTATCTAGTGCTTTCACTTTCATGTCTACGGGACTGCTACACTGAAACGGATGAAATATGGCTCAGAAAGTCTTATTTACTAGTCAAATGACCGTAGTTTTTCGGCTCTTAGCCACGTAAATTTCCAGAGTTGAAACCAATAACCTGCTTTTTTCTGTTCAGGAACCACGAGTTTCAAAAAATGGCTATTCAAAATCTTGGAACGACAATAAAAAATTTTATGCCACACGTTTCAGCAGCTTTGGAAAACATCAGCCATAACCTAAGGACATCAGGTCAATTCAGCTAGTCACTATACAAGGTATGCACCTTGTATTCGATTCCTGGAAGTTGGAAGTGCTGAGTCTTCACAATTCTAACTACCAGTAATCAAAAGGTAATGAATAGTACACCATTCCTTGCAGACACATGGGACTATTCACGCTGAGACACCATCAAAACCGCGCAGCTTCATTCTAGGGCTGTTGATGTTTTTAACAATATCTGGAATCCGATACATCGATATTTAAAAACTGTCATTGTCAGCCGTCGATATATAGACGAAAAAAATATCGACCTATCGGCTGTACATTGCATATATACTCCCGGTTTTAGATCTGTGTATTTAAATATTGATTTATTGTTATATATTCTGTACGTCAACTACATAGTTGTCTGCCTATCCCCCTTAGAGCAAGCACTGAAAGGAAAATGAAGTACGTTCACGCTTCGCGATAACCACTTTGCTGTCAACGGTAACTGAATGTTGGTGGCACAATAAAAGTTGTCAGATAGGTCTGTCGTTCGGTTT
The DNA here is from genome assembly GCF_021461385.2 of Schistocerca piceifrons. NCBI lineage: Eukaryota > Metazoa > Arthropoda > Insecta > Orthoptera > Acrididae > Schistocerca > Schistocerca piceifrons. Next base: position 183,449,349 of record NC_060145.1, read on the forward strand.
CGTCACATATTGGATTTGTCTGGAACACTTCAAGCAGACTTACCTGTTATTCATTTCTGCAAACGCTAGCGACTTAGCAGCTGTAGTGTCAAAATTGCGTGGTGAAGTTAAACGTTGCAGTTTCTTTTGTTAGCGTCAAGCGCCGATTACGTCAGCACTTCCCCCAACTTTTTTTTTCTTTGAAGGATGCCAATGTGAAAAAATAGTTGCATTAGAAACTTACTTTTAAGCAACTGGTGTACTATTTCTCCATATCGGAACTCTTGTTACTCAATTCACCCCCCCCCCCCCCCTTCCCAGTGCAACAATCGGATTTCTTGTTTGTGCCACCGGTATAAGCTTCACACAGTGAAAGAGAAAGACTGGACGTGATGGGAGCTCAAAAAATAGTAAGATTCCTTCACACAGTGGAAGTAAAACTGCGCTCTATTACAATTTCAAAACGTCAATTTCATACGTTTCCCGAAAATTACGAAAAAATATAATATAAAATATCGGCACTCGATACTGCCATTTCGACTACATTTTCAATGTTGATATATAGATTTAGAGCAACTAACGTATATCTAAGGAATTTCGATATTGTTAATGAAAAATATCGTTATATCGATATTTTATTCAACAGGCCTAGCTCATTCACGGTGTGGTCGAGGGCACGATTGCTCCTTTCTGCCAGTCTTGTCACGTCTCCACACCGACCCATCACACTGAGCTGATTCCATGCAATCGACTGGCATATGGGTGCCACTCCATAGCAATGACTTACGTCAGCAGTGGAAGGTCACATACGTGGCTGGTATCAGAACTATACTCTCTACAGAGTTCCAAAGCGACCAGTGTACCTTTTTGAGGGAGTGAGTAATATTTTGTCCTGTGAGCTTAACATCGCCGTAACCGAGTACTTCCCGTCTCCTTTTTTTAAAGCGCTCTACGCGAGAGGCACTGACCTGGTGGAGGCCTCGAGGTCGATGGGCTGGCCGTCCTTCTTCCAGACGAGCGTCGGCTCGGGGTGCCCCTTGGGCGGCCCGCACTCCAGCAGCGCCGTCTCGCCGGCCGCCACGCGGGTGTCCTTGGGCTCCGGACGGAAGTCATCTCGCAGGACTGCAACACACAAGCCAGGCCAAGCTCAGACCAGCGCTTGTCACAGTCATGTCTTGTATGCATAATGTCTTTCTATAAGAAAGGCTCTGAACTGGTGCTACGATATCCAATTTGCAGAAAATAGGGACTGCTGGCTTAAAAGATCGGTGGGAGGAGGACATAAAAATAAATCAAAAACTGCGTAAATTTTCAAACGTTACGTAATTACATACTTATAAAATGTTGTAAACGAAATTGCTACACTGCTACAACAGTAGTCAAAAGTACTGTTCTGTTCAGCAAGAGAACCAATAAAAGATTTCCGACACGCTTCTGCAAAAATCAACAAAACACTAATACAGATTGGTGTGACACTAGAAGTCCAGGCCAGTCAATGGCAAAAGTAGAAAAGGGTAGGTTGAAACTCTCTTCAGAAAACAATGCCTTAGCGGTAATAATACAACCATGGAAGCCATACGGCTGAGCGTTTTAGAAACGTACATTTGGAATGTACGCTGAGAAGTCCCTTTAGTTTACTGGCTAATCACGACCTCCTGGCGTACAGTTTTCTAACTTTCTTGGTTACTCAAAAGTCGGAACACTTGGCGTCCCGCGGAAGGTTTATCAGTGACGATTCAAGATATCCCTAAATATCGAGACAGTCCGCAAAAATCGAGACATCTGGCGACATTACTCTGGGTAGACAAAAACATACTGTTCGTGTATTTTATAAAGATTACTTGCGCTTTTCTTGGCTGTGATTTTTTAAAATATCTGCATGCATAGCGTTCAGGATTGAGGCAACAATATATGATGTTCATCAATTAAATTTAAAAATTAAGAGTTTAAAGGGCAAAAATTGTGGAGGGAGACCAAGCCTAAAAAAATATAGTAAGCAGGTTCGGAGGGACGTAGATTTCAGTAGTTATGCAGGGATGAAGAGGGCTGCAAGGGACAGACAAGCGTAGAGAGTTGCGTTAAATCAGTCTTCGGACTGAAGACTACAAGAATAACAACTTTAAAACTACACTGGATAATAACAACAGGTATTCAACATGTGACAAGTTAGTTCAAAGTTTTTTCCCCGATGCAGTAGATTTTACGAAATATGTGGATGCCATGGGAGAAAGTTTAGTGTGTATCCCGATCACAGAGAATCCTGGTTCACAGTGACGAAGTCCGATTCCCCGGTGTAACGAAACTTTTGGACTCCATATGGAAGGAAGTTTTTGTTTCGGACTAATTACTCGAGTTTGGTATACGTCATTTTTTGGAAGTAAGTGGTTGACCACAAGTGGGGGGGGGGGAGGGGGGGGGGGGCGCGTCGCCCATCTGTTTCAGACGCCAACGTCGACAAGGTGCGACAGGCGTCAGCAAAGAGAGCGAGAAAATCAGTGCGTATGACAGCCAGAAAGTTAAATGACATGATCAACAATGCACAAAGTCTCGCATAAGAGCTGACGTCGTAATGCCTAGTAAGTACAGCTGCTTCAGGCACTAAAGCCGGCGGAGAAACCTCGGCGTGAACAGATTAAAGTGGATATGCTGGCCAGGATTGACACAAACATTGAATTTTTTGCAAAAAATTTTTTTGCTCCGATGAGTCAAAGTTTTATGTGCCCGACAAAGTGAACTGTTATAAAGTTTGTATATCGGGATGAGAGAGTCTTCATGCTAAACGTGAAATTGAAAGTAACTGGCCGAAAGTCAGTGTGTGGTCCCAATGTGTGCACAATCATTGGTCCATTATTTTTCAGCGAGCCGACGATCATCAATAATGTTTACATGGATATGTAACAGGAGTTTTTTGTGTGAAAATTGGAGCACCTGTAATCTGATGCCATTCCCAGCAGGATGGGGGCACCATCTCATTGGTCCCTTAATGACCGTCAATTTCTGGATGAAAAGTTTCTGGCTAACCGGTTTGGACGAGATGGTGAGATCGGCCCACCACCGAGGTCACCTAACCTCACACCACAAGACATATCTCTATGGATTTTGTAGATGATCAATATACCAAATCAACGTTACAGACCTACAGGATTTGACGACATGCATTCGCAGTGCATTTTAACGTGTCGTCGTGGGTTTTCCTGAAGTGTACACAGCGAAAAAGTCAATACCGACTGGACGTAGTTCCTGCCACTAGGATTGCACACACTGGCGTGTGCGACTGGGGGAAACAAAACCTTATGAGCTATCCGGTCCAATGTCGAAAACCAGCGTTGTGCACTGTGACGGACTCTTGTACAGATTTAAATTTATCAGAGTCGAAAGTCGTAAAAATTATTTGTGGCCTGTATTTATTTTCCACAGTCTATGATTCCCTCCGAATAAAAGCAACGAAATTTGCTGATTTGGAAAGTAAATTCATTATCGAAGGAAAGAATAAGGAGGATTATTGATGCTTAACGCCATTAGAAATAGGACTTGTCTCAAACTTTGTTGGATGCGAAACAGATGCAGGGGAGCCTGAGAGAAGGAGAGCAAGGTCGGATAAACATGGGTAACGTAGAAATGTCCCTCAACCAAATTCCTGGATAACTGCTTTCGGTATGACAGATGCATGTTAAGTGTACGTTATCACGTTGAAGTCTTCGGGTCAGTTACACTCCACTTATAGCCACCAGACGGCTGAATAGTTGTCCATAAATGTCAGTTACTAGTGCAGTGGCGGATACAGAGAAACCTCAAGGAGGGGACGCTAAAGATTTCTTGAGCTACCTTTACTTTTACCGTAATAAAACATAATCAAGTCACATGCAAAGATTAAGACATTTTTATTTATACTGATTATACACATTACTTATTCATTGCCGGCCAGAGTGGCCGAGCGGTGCTAGGCGCTACAGCCTGGAACCGCGCGACCGCTACGGTCGCAGGTTCCGGGCATGATTGTGTGTGATGCCCTTAGGTTAGTTAGGTTTAAATAGTTCTAAGGTGTAGGGGACTGATGTCCTCAGAAGATAAGTCCCATGGAGCTCAGAGGCATTTGAACCATTTTTTGAACTTATTCGTTCTTCAGTCTTAATATTTCTGCTTCTGAATGTAAACTAGCTTCCTATTCGGCGAATAGTCGGTATTTATAACTCTACGTATCGAAGGTTCTCTGTACAAGAAAACAGTAGAATATTCGCGACTTTTCTCGAAAAAGTGTCAGTCATAACAACGCGTCGAGATCACTAGAACGGCCGCGACATTTCTCGTAGATATGTGCCAGACAGAAACGTATAAAATACGATGACGTGGATGCGTGTGCTACATAGGAAAGTACAACTACTCGATAACTCGATTCAGTCGAGTCGACTGACAAATGAAACGAACGTATAGCGCGCGGTCTGACTGTCGGGGGAGGCGCGGGAGGTAATGCGGGCGGCCCCGCGCGGCCCCCATGTGTGTCTGCCACTGTGCTAGTGTTACATTTCTGGGAGCAATTCACGGTACTCAGTACCTTGTACACCCCAACGGACTATGAGGACAAATTATGTGGCTCGACAAAAACTTGCACTTTTTCAAAAAAAATAAAGTCTGAATCATACTTTTTGTTTTTTATGTTAATGTAAAGTTGCTGGTTTTTCTCTTTCGAAGCAATCTTATGTAGGACTGGCAGATGGTCAGGAGCAAACTATGGCGTGCCATCCAACGCAGTCAGTTCATCAAAATACCACAAAATACTGATACTTTTGTAAAAAAATAATTCTACAAGTGATTTCCTTGACCAACTAACCGAGAAATACCACCATACCCCAGCGATGAAGTGGACAGTGTTACGATTAACGAAAAACTGTGTAAACTCATAATTTATACTTATCGTAAACACAGGGTTTCACAATAATCACCGAGCGAGGTGGCGCAGTGGTTAGCACACTGGACTCGCTTTCGGGAGGACGACAGTTCAATCCCGCGACCGGGATTTAGGTTTTCCGTGATTTCCCTAAGTAGCTCCAGGCAAATGCCGGGATGGTTCCTTTGAAAGGGCACGGCCGACTTCCTTCCCCGTCCTTCCCTAATCCGATGAGACCGATGACCTCGCTGTTTGGTCTCTTCCCCCAAACAACCCAGCCAACAATAATCAGACAAACTTTGCTTTTCAGCTTTTATTTTCTTAAGGCACAGTTACAAATGTCTTTGCATACACAGTCATAGTGCCAAACAATACACATGTACTGACTCGATTATTGACTGGAAAAACTACCGAGCAGCATCGCCGCCTCCCCGCTCATGACACCTAACAATCAGCTTATTATAATGTATTGTTGTTCGGACTAATTAGGGTTGCTGTAGTTATTTTACGTCACTTACATATTCACTACATTGTAAGAAATTTAACTATTTTTACAATTATTGTTTTTGTAATAAATCGGTTTTTATACTATTGATTTTTTAATATATTACATCGCTTTTAATTTTCTCTACTGTTATTAATTATTTCGTTGATATCGGGATGTAGCAGCCGCCCACATGATTTCAATTATTTAATGTTGACTGGAATATGAAATTATCGGACTTCATTATTTTACCCAATCATTACGTTCAATGAAAAATTTTCTGAATTTTCTGTGAATTAAAACTGATAAATGTCCATGCAAAACTGCAGGACAATGCGAAAACAGAAGACAGTAGCTACGAAGCAGATATATATACACTGACCAGTCACATTAATATGAGCACTTCTCAAAAGCGTGAACAACCACCTTTTGCTGCGCGAGTCGTGCAGGAAGAGAGTCAGTGAGGTGCTGGAAGGTACCGACAGGTATATAAAGCCACGCCGACTCCAGTGTCGTGGTCAGCTGCGCTAGGTTCCCAGTTGAGTATCCATGGCACGTACAGCCTGATAAAAGTGATCCTACAGAGTCTCGGGTAGGTTTAAACTGGGGGAGTTTTGTGGCCAGGGGAGTTCGTAAACTTATCCTGGTTCCCTTCGAACGACTCACGAGCACTGCCAACTGTGTCCTCCTGGTAGATGTCATAGGGGGGAAGGTGGGGGAGGGAAGAAAAACAATCTGCATATAGGGGTGCACATGGTCCCCAAGGACAGATGCATACTTGTGTTGATCCATAGTGCCTTGCACAAGGAGATCACCCAGTGAACGCCAAGAAAACATTCCCCAGACCATAATGCTTCCTACTCCGGTCTGGAGCCTTCCGACGATTGTTGCAGGATGTCTGCATAAAACATTAGTCATCCGAAAAGTTCACCTGTTGGGACTCAGTGGACGTACAGTTGCGGTACTGACGTGCAAATTCCAGCCTTCGTCGCCAGTAAACAGCAATCAACAGGGATACCGTTCCTCACAAGCGACTATTAATCAAATCGCCCCCGGTAGCTGAGTGGTCAGCGGGACTGACTGTCACTTGTAAGGGCCCGGGTTCTATACCCGGCTGGGTCGGAGATTTTCTCCGCTCAGGGACTGAGTGTTGTGTTGTCCTAATCATCATCATTTCATCCCCATCGACGCGCAAGTCGCCGAAGTGGCGTCAAATCGAAAGACTTGCACCAGGCGAGCGGTCTACCCGACGGGAGGCCCTCGTCACACGACATTATTATTATTATTAATCAAACTGCGTGTATATGGAGTATCGTCTCAGTTCTGTGATGGATTCGTGATTTCCTCTCAGAGAGGTCACAGTTCGTAGTGATAGACGGTAAATCATGGAGTAGAACAGAAGTGATAGTGATATCTGGCGTTCTGCAAGGTAGTGACATAGGCCCTGCTGTTCCTGATTTATACAAACGATCTAGGTGATAATCTGAGCAGTCCCCTTACAATGTTTACAGATAATAAAGTCACCAGACGATCAATTCCAATTACAAAATGATCTAGAGAGAATTTCTGTACGGTGCGAAAAGTGGCAATTGGCACTAAACAAACAAAAGTGCGAGGTCATCCACATGGGTACTAAAAGTAATCCGATAAATTTTGGATATACGATAAATCGCACAAATCTAAGGGCTGTCAATTCGACTAAATACCTAGGAATTACAATTACGATTAACTTAAATTGGAAAGACCACATAGATAATATTGTGGGGAAGGCGAAACAAGGACTGCGTTTTGTTCGCAGAACAGTTAGAAGATGCGACAAACCCACTAAAGAGACATCCTACATTACACTTGTCCGTCCTCTGCTGGAATGATGATGCGCAGTATGGGATCCTTACAAGCTAGGATTGACGGAGGACATCGAAAAAGTGCAAGGAGGGGTAGCTCGTTTAGTGTTATCGCGCAATAGGGATGAGAGTGTCATTGATATGATAGCGAGTTGGGGTGGCAGTCACTTTGCGGCGAGATCTGTTTACGAAATTTCAGTCACCAACTTTCTCTTCCGAATGCGTAAACATTTTGTTGACTCCCATCTATGTAGGAAGAAATGATCATAATAAAATAAGAGAAATCAGAGCTCGAATGGAAAGATTTAGGTGTTCCTTTTTCCTACTCGCCATCCGAGAGAGTAATGGTAGAGAAGTAGTGTGAAAATGGTTCGATGAACCCTCTGCCAGGCACTTAAGTGTGAATAGGAGAGTAACTACAGGGTGGCGCACGAAATGTGTTACCATTTTGTTTCTGAATATAGACTTTATTGTCAATACAATGTGAAAGGAACATATACTGCATTGAAGAGCCGTCCATGGAGATTTGTTCTAACTCAGCACATGCTCAATATATCCACCATTTCGTTTCCTAACTTCCTTCAAACGAAACTGAAGTTAGTGATTACCCTACGGCACATGTCTTTCGTAATTTCACTGCAAGCTTGAAGAATAAGTCTTCTGAGCTCCATTAAATCACGTGGACGTTTCGGGAAAATTTTTTGCTTTAGGTACCCCCAAAGAAAAAAGTCACATGGATTGAGGTCTGGACTATTGGGGGGGCCAATTCTGTCTGTCATTGAAGCGACCTGAAAACCTGAGTGAAATGATCCGCATGTCGAAATGCTAGTGTAAAATCTCCATTAGTCCAGACCTCAACCCATGTGACTTTTTTCTTTGGGGGTATCTAAAGGAAAAAAAATTCCCGAAACGTCCACGTGATTTAATGGAGCTCAGAAGACTTATTCTTCAACTTTGCAGTGAAATTACGGAAGACATATGCCGTAGGGTAATCACTAACTTCAGTGTTCGTTTGAAGGAAGTTAGGAAACGAAATGGTGGACATATTGAGCATGTGCTGAGTTAGAACAAATCTCCCTGGACGGCTCTTCATTGTAGTGTATGTTCCTTTCAGATTGTATTGACAATAAAGTTTATATTCAGAAACAAAATGGTAACATATTTCGTACGCCACACTGTATGTAGATGTAGATGAACCAGGCGTCTGCTGCGGAGACCCATACACGGCAATGTTCGCTCAACGTTCGTTGAGGAGACACTGCTGGTAGCTCCTTGGTTCATGTGGTCGGTCAGTTTCTCAACAGATGCACGTCAATTCGCCCGTACACATCTCTGCAGTCGTCATCCATCCGTTTCATCTGGGCGGTCAGTTGTTCAACAGATGCACGTCTACTCGTCCGTACACATCTCTGCAGCCGCCATTCGCCCCTGTCCTCTATAGCCCGTAGTGCACCGCAATTGCCACGGTGGCTGTTTTGGGTAGCATCATTTTGCCATGCTCTGTATAATTTCACCACGGTGGCATGCGAACACTTTACAATCTTAGCTGCTTCGGAAAGGCTTCCACCCTTGACCTGAAAGCCAATGATCATGCTCTTTTTGCACGTCAGACATATCGCTCGGTTTCCGCAACACAACAACGACTGCACTGTTTTCCGTGTCTCCCCGGGCACGGCTTTATGTACCCTCCATTTCTAGTGCTGCCACTTGCCGTCTGTGAGTGGTTACTGCACATTGACGTGAAACATAGACGATGATAACTTTACCACGACTGCATCGTATAAGTTATTTATGTATATGGTTATGTATTAGTTTTGTGTATCGTGTTCTACAATACTGCTTGACACTGGCAGTTACATTATAGCAAGCAAAGACGCCCAAGTAATCACGTACTGGTATTTATTGGTATGTTGTTCAGCTAAAGTGTGTGGTATCTGAAGTGAGCTTTTCTTTATGCGCTTGCCACTCCGTCGTCTTTGGCTCACAAATAGCACAGTCCCGTCGGATCTGCAGAGTTCTGAAGTTACGATTCTATACTACAGGGAACAGAGGAACGTAGGCACAGCGGGAGCGAGCGGAGAATGGCGACGTACGACTTCCGGCGAGAGCCGGGAGCGCCGTAGAGACGGAATTAGGCGTGGCGAGCTGCGGCCGGCTCGGTGTTCGCGCTGGACCGTGGCGGGCCACGGCCGGCCGCCAGGGGAACACTTGTCGCGCCGTGCCGGGCTGCACGCCTCCGCGACAGCCAGCCAGCCGTCGCCCGCGCCGCATTCCGCCGCGCCACAACTCAGCCCGCCAGCGCCACAACACACGCTCTGTATCCGGCTCCCGGGACAGCGGGCTTCTGGGCGTATTTCGGGAGGCAGCTCTGCACTCCGTACTAACCTAGCCCGACGAGCCTGCCGCCCTGTGGGACATTCGACTACCGCCCTCTCTGCCCCATGTGTCACTGAAAGGCATGTGATCGGATACTAGCTCTCGCAGTCGTTGGTGTCGGTATCGTAAACTGGAGCCTGCGGTAATTCCCATTACCTGCTGCCTTTCATGCTTCACAGATCGATCGTATTTACACTGGAGCGCCGAAGAAACTAGTATAGGCATGCGTATTCAGTGATATGCAAACAGGCAGAATACGGTGTTGCGATCGGCAACGACTATATAAGACAACGAGTGTCTGGCGCAGTTGTTAGATCCGTTACTGCTGCTACAATGGCAGGTTATCAACATTTAAGTGTGTTCGAACGTGGTGTTATAGTCGGCGCACGAGCGATGCGACACAGCAACTCTGGGGTAGCGATGAAGTGGGGATTTTCCCGTACTACCATTTCACGAACGTACCGTGAATATCAGGAATCCGGTAAAACGTCAAATCTCCGACATCTCTGCGACCGAAAAAGATCCTGCAGGAACGGGACCAACGACGACTGAAGAGAATCAGTCAGCGTGACAGAAGTGCAACCCTTCCGCAAATTTCTGCAGATTTCAATTCTGGGCCATCAACAAGTGTCTGCGTGTGAACCATTCAACGAAACATCATCGATATGGGCTTTCGGAACCGAAGGCCCACTCGTGTATCCTTGATGACTGCATGACACAAGGCTTTGCGCCTCGCCTGGGTTCGTCAACACCAATATTGGACTGTTGATGTCTGGAAACACGATGTCTGCTCGGACGAGTCTCGTTTCAAATTGTATCGAGCAGATAGACGTGTACTAGTATGAATCCATGGAGCCTGCATTTCAGCAGGGAAATGTTCCAGCAGATAAATAAATAAATTTCATGTGACTAGGGTATCCCGTCGGGTAGACCGTTCGCTGGGTGCAAGTCTTTCGATATGACGCCACTCAGGCGACTTTCACGTCGATGGGGATGAAATAATGATGATTTGGACAACACAACACCCAGTCCCTGAGCGGAGAAAATGTCCGACCCAGCCGGGAATCGAACCCGGGCCCTTAGGACTGACATTCTGTCGCGCTGAGCACTCAGCTACCGGGGGCGGACTTCAAGCTGATGGGACCTCTGTGAGGGTGTGGGGCGTGTGCAGTTGAAGTGATATGGGGCCCCTGATACGTCTAGATACGACTCTGACAGGTGACACGTACGTAAGCATCTTGTCTGATCACCTGGATCCATTCATGCCCATTGTGCACTCCGAAGGACTTGTGCAATTTCTGCTGGACAATGCGACACCCCACACGTCCAGAACTGCTAGAGTTGCTCCAGGAACTCTCTCCTGAGTTTAAACACTTCCGCTGGCCACCAAATTCCCCAGATTTGAATATTATTGAGCATGTCTGGGATGCCTTGCTACGTACTGTTCAGAGGAACTCTTCACCTTCTCGTACTTTTACGGATTTATGGATTGTCCTGCAGGATTCATGGTGTCAATTCCCTCCAGCACTATTTCTGTCATTACTTGAGTCCATGCCATGTCGTGTTGCGTCACTTCTGCGTGCTCGCGGGGACCCTACACGATATTAGGCAGGTGTACCAGTTTCTTTGGTTCTTCAGTGTACGATGGGTATCATACACATCATTTTCCATTGGTGGCGTTTTGCCGGTACGCCGTTCCTCCCGTAATTATTTACGTATCAAAAACTATGACTGAAACAATAATGACGAAACATACACAATTAGTTTCAAGTTATTATTTTCATTAAAAAGATTTGTTTTGAAGATATTTTTATAAAGCCAATGTAGAAGATGCCATCTATTAGCAATCTGTTTAACTAACATGCCAGACAACTGAGATGGCATGGCAGAGTAACAAAATTCAGACTAGTAATCCATGAGCGAAAACCTGAGACCAAACCAGCGGCTGATACAATAAAAACTTCCCCGTCACTTGCCAGTAACTTGTTATTTGTTGACGATCGGTATCGAAGTCTAAAGTTTCATCTTCAGGTGCCACCAAATAACTATGGAGACATAGTAAATGTGTGGCCGTCTGGTCGGTCAGTCTTGGGGGTGTTCACGCCCACGTCAAACGCAACAGAGCTTAGGACCAGCAACCGTGGCGCCCCCTCGAGAGCGCGTCTCGGGCCCACCCCATGACTGACTGGCCCCGCCGCCACACATTTATGTCTCCATAATTATCTAGTGGCACCTGAAGATCAAGCTTTAGGTTTCGAAATCGGTCGTGCAATAAATAAAGTACTGGGAACTGAAGCGGATTTTTTATCCTACCAATATTTTCCTCAGTTTTCCCATCGGGAAGTTAGTTTAAAATGAATTGCTATATTTGTACTGAACAGTTAGGTAGAGAAGAAAGCGATCTAACAAAAACGTGTTAAATAATGGCTCATTCCACAGATAAAGAGGAGTATTGTGCAGTAAGTTGCCTTCTGCCATTGAAAAGGATCAGTGCTGCAACAATCCATACTGCGTTAGTAGAAGTATGTGTCACACTGTACCATTAGAAACACAGTGATTAGGTGTAACAGACGCTTGCAGTGTTATTAAACAAGTCTGAATCATGAAGAACGAAGCGGTAGACCATGTCTTTATGATTAACCGAAAATCACAAGAGAAGTGGACTTACACGATATTCTGAATATGACAAAGGGCGCTGCGCGCTGGATACTGTGACTGCTCAACACCTGTTCCAAAATCCAGTCAAACCTAGGCTGCAACAGAAATGTTCCAGCTGTTTCAGATCAACCCCAATGATTTCTTTGGCCGCCTGATCACTGTGTTTGAGTGCTGGTTGTATCATTATCAAAGGAGCAAAGCAGACAGTGGAAACGTGGATCATCAATACCGGAAAATTCGAAGATGTGGCCATCACCAGGCAAGGTGAGGTTGCGTTTTTTGGGACTATCGTGATGTGCTGTGAACAGGTTATACTCATGAGGGGTCAATTGTTTTCTTATAATTTTTGCTTTTATTTTGGAAGAATAAGAATTTTGTTGCGTTAAGAAATGTCATCTGAAAGAAGTACATTTCGAATCCTTTATTAATTGCACTGAATGGTAGAGATACATACACTCCTGGAAATGGAAAAAAGAACACATTGACACCGGTGTGTCAGACCCACCATACTTGCTCCGGACACTGCGAGAGGGCTGTACAAGCAATGATCACACGCACGGCACAGCGGACACACCAGGAACCGCGGTGTTGGCCGTCGAATGGCGCTAGCTGCGCAGCATTTGTGCACCGCCGCCGTCAGTGTCAGCCAGTTTGCCGTGGCATACGGAGCTCCATCGCAGTCTTTAACACTGGTAGCATGCCGCGACAGCGTGGACGTGAACCGTATGTGCAGTTGACGGACTTTGAGCGAGGGCGTATAGTGGGCATGCGGGAGGCCGGGTGGACGTACCGCCGAATTGCTCAACACGTGGGGCGTGAGGTCTCCACAGTACATCGATGTTGTCGCCAGTGGTCGGCAGAAGGTGCACGTTCCCGTCGACCTGGGACCGGACCGCAGCGACGCACGGATGCACGCCAAGACCGTAGGATCCTACGCAGTGCCGTAGGGGACCGCACCGCCACTTCCCAGCAAATTAGGGACACTGTTGCTCCTGGGGTATCGGCGAGGACCATTCGCAACCGTCTCCATGAAGCTGGGCTACGGTCCCGCACACCGTTAGGCCGTCTTCCGCTGACGCCCCAACATCGTGCAGCCCGCCTCCAGTGGTGTCGCGACAGGCGTGAATGGAGGGACGAATGGAGACGTGTCGTCTTCAGCGATGAGAGTCGCTTCTGCCTTGGTGCCAATGATGGTCGTATGCGTGTTTGGCGCCATGCAGGTGAGCGCCACAATCAGGACTGCATACGACCGAGGCACACAGGGCCAACACCCGGCATCATGGTGTGGGGGAGCGATCTCCTACACTGGCCGTACACCACTGGTGATCGTCGAGGGGACACTGAATAGTGCACGGTACATCCAAACCGTCATCGAACCCATCGTTCTACCATTCCTAGACCGGCAAGGCAACTTGCTGTTCCAACAGGACAATGCACGTCCGCATGTATCCCGTGCCACCCAACGTGCTCTAGAAGGTGTAAGTCAACTACCCTGGCCAGCAAGATCTCCGGATCTGTCCCCCATTGAGCATGTTTGGGACTGGATGAAGCGTCGTCTCACGCGGTCTGCACGTCCAGCACGAACGCTGGTCCAACTGAGGCGCCAGGTGGAAATGGCATGGCAAGCCGTTCCACAGGACTACATCCAGCATCTCTACGATCGTCTCCATGGAAGAATAGCAGCCTGCATTGCTGCGAAAGGTGGATATACACTGTACTAGTGCCGACATTGTGCATGCTCTGTTGCCTGTGTCTATGTGCCTGTGGTTCTGTCAGTGTGATCATGTGATGTATCTGACCCCAGGAATGTGTCAATAAAGTTTCCCCTTCCTGGGACAATGAATTCACGGTGTTCTTATTTCAATTTCCAGGAGTGTAGATCAGAATGATATCCATGTAAAAATGTTGAATTCTGTATTAACTTCACCACACCCTGTAAATGTGATATAATTTTCTCCACAAGTTATTTTCAGCAGCAGAAACTATTGTCTTTGGTTTTACTCTTTACTGTTTTACTCGTTATAAATGCTTGTTTTTTTTATAATTACTGTAGGGTGTACTTTTTCATGAAATATTCTCGTATTAATGGAATATAATTATGAACCCTTCCTAGTTCATTTCTCGCTTCATTTATACTTTTGCGATCTGTTAAGAAAATTCTTCTGAACAGTTAATGTAAAAAACTGATACTTAGGCAAAGAAATGGTTAAATAAAGTTGGTTAACTCTCAGACTACAAATTCTTGGATTGTCATATGACTTTTATAAGCCATTTATCACTTCTTTCACCTCTGGCAATGTTTTTCAATGCAAAAAATTGCAAACTGCTATGTGGATTGGAGCCCATGTTAAATTATTGGTCCCCCCATAAGTTGACGTGTAAGTCAATTCGAGGCTTGGAGGAAGGAAAAGGCCTACCATCTGTACTAGGACCATGCCTAGCAAAGTACAGTGATCTTCAAACAATTTTTTGGTTTGCGTAGCTTTACCTTTTTCTATGTTCAAGGAAAATAAATGACCGACTCCTGCAGACAGGAATGCCTTTGGACGCATACTCTATCCTACAGGATAAAGCAGATTTCAGGAACACCTCTCGTGCCCCATCTACCTTTATTTTCAGTGATTTTGGAATATTCAGCAACATTTATAATCTCTTCACGAAGGTGGGAGGAGGGGGAGAAGGAGATTAGCAGACAGTAGAACAGTTTTATCTTAATTAAGATTGTAAAATATTCTCCGTGGAGTATGCAAAATTTCACTTTTACAAAATCTTGGTAAGATGCGTTTTTAAATAATACACATAAAGTGTATGCCTGAGGTATGCGTGCTTTGGCTGAAGTTACATCAAGACCCGCTTCCACAACAGTACCACTTGGGGATTAAACGATATTGGAAGACGGGGTAACATCCCACTGAGTAGAATGAGTGTATCTAGAGGCAGAAGCACCGTAACTGGAGGAACAAAAATATTCGTTCTCTGTGCCCCATGGAAAAAGCGATAAAATTTACGATCCAATCAGCAGTTCACTCCATTTTCGTTACAGCAGAATGGGGGTGCCTACATCGTCTCCCAATTAAGACGGGACGGGTGTCAGGAAACTGCGCAGCCGTAGCTGTGCCGCATTATGTCCGGCAAAGTTTCACCGAAACTGCAGCAGGGACCGCCAGAAATGGATACAGTCCACCCTCTCTCTCCCGTGACGTTTATAGGTCCCCAAAAACGAACTGGTGGCATAACGACCGCTCGCCCGGGCGAGCGAATGCAAATGCAATAAAATCATTAACCCAGCCG
The DNA here is from genome assembly GCF_021461385.2 of Schistocerca piceifrons. Taxonomy (NCBI): domain Eukaryota; kingdom Metazoa; phylum Arthropoda; class Insecta; order Orthoptera; family Acrididae; genus Schistocerca; species Schistocerca piceifrons. The sequence continues at coordinate 183,464,866 of NC_060145.1, forward strand.
GGTAAAAGGTTGGCAGGCGAGGGTTGTGAGGGTGGGAGGGGGTTGTGGGACAGGCGGAAGCAAATCCCGCCGCCTGATAAATATTTATAAGGGTTTAATTCTGAGGGAAATAGACGAGCCCAGGGGTAGCCGTAGCCGCTATCTGTGCTAATGCGACCAATTCAGCCCGGCGACCGTCCTCTGGGGTTCATTAAGGCGCGCAGCGGATCGGCGGCGAGCACCGCGCAGAAGGCGGGCGACGCCGGCGAGGCGCCCGTTGGCACCGAATCAGAGCCGAGGAAACGGCGTCTGTCGGCAAGAGGGTGGGGGAAAGCCAGGCAGCGAAGCGGCGACCAGGAGTGGTCCGTTTATATCGGGCCTGATTCGGCTGGTAGGGTGGGCCGCAGTGAGAAACTCTGGTAGCCGAAACACGTCCGCTGTAATTGGGCTCTTTAGGCAGAAAACTTGGTGAGCTCCTCCACACAGAGTTCGATCGGCTCGCTGTAATGAGATACCGTGTCTTCCCAACGATCACACACTCGCATTTTCCTCCAGTCGTGTCATTAGGTTTTACTTGTGGGCAAAAATTACTCCTTTTAGCGTTCCATACCTCAGTCGCTAGAAACGGAACCATGTAGGATTCCTTTGTTGTCTGTCAGACTGTTAAGACCCCTTTTTCTTAGGAACGGATAGAGCTATCGAATTGAAATTTATGTCACGTACTAAGGTCTACGGTCACTTGGCGAAATAAGCTGCTGGAAAACCATTCTGGAGTGTAATTAGCAGTCTTCGAAAGGGAGGTAAGAAGGAAATGACAAGTATTTTGGACAGGTCAGGAAAACTGCTGGTGAATCCTGTGGATGCCTTGGGCAGATGGAGGGAATATTTTGAAGAGTTGCTCAATGTAGGTGAAAATACGATCAGTAATGTTTCAGATTTCGAGGTACAATGGGATAGCAATGATGATGGAAATAGGATCACGTTTGAGGAAGTGGAGAAAATGGTCAATAGATTGCAGTGCAATAAAGCAGCTGGGGTGGATGAAATTAAGTCAGAACTCATCAAGTACAGTGGAATGTCAGGTCTTAAATGGCTACACAGGATAATCGAAATGGCCTGGGAGTCGGGACAGGTTCCATCAGACTGGACAAAAGCAGTAATCACCCCAATCTTTAAACATGGAAACAGAAAAGATTGTAACAACTACAGAGGTATCTCTTTAATCAGCGTTGTGGTTAAAATCTTCTCAGGTATTGTTGAAAGGAAAGTGCGAGTATTAGTTGAGGAGCAATTGGATGAAAATCAGTGTGGGTTTAGGCCTCTTAGAGGTTGTCAGGACCAGATCTTTAGCTTACGACAAATAATGGAGAAGTGTTATGAGTGGAACAGGGAATTGTATCTATGCTTTATAGATCTAGAAAAGGCATATGACCGGGTTCCTAGGAGGAAGTTATTGTCTGTTCTACGAGATTATGGAATAGGAGGCAAACTTTTGCAAGCAATTAAAGGTCTTTACATGGATAGTCAGGCAGCAGTTAGAGTTGACGGTAAACTGAGTTCATGGTTCAGAGTAGTTTCAGGGGTAAGACAAGGCTGCAACCTGTCTCCACTGTTGTTCATATTATTTATGGATCATATGTTGAAAACAATAGACTGGCTGGGTGAGATTAAGATATGTGAACACAAAATAAGCAGTCTTGCATATGCGGATGACTTAGTTGTGATGGCAGATTCGATTGAAAGTTTGCAGAGTAATATTTCAGAGCTAGATCAGAAATGTAAGGACTATGGTATGAAGATTAGCATCTCCAAAACGAAAGTAATGTCAGTAGGAAAGAAATATAAACGGATTGAGTGCCAAATAGGAGGAACAAAGTTAGAACAGGTGGACGGTTTCAAGTACTTAGGATGCATATTCTCACAGGATGGCAACATAGTGAAAGAACTGGAAGCGAGGTGTAGCAAGGCTAATGCAGTGAGCGCTCAGCTACGATCTACTATCTTCTGCAAGGAGGAAGTCAGTACCAAGACTAAGTTATCTATGCATCGTTCAATCTTTCGACCAATTTTGTTGTATGGGAGCGAAAGCTGGGTGGATTCAGGTTACCTTATCAACAAGGTTGAGGTTACGGATGTGAAAGTAGCTAGGATGATTGCAAGTACTAGTAGATGGGAACAATGGCAGGAGGGTGTCCACAATGAGGAAATCAAAGAAGAACTGGGAATGAACTCTATAGATGTAGCAGTCAGGGCGAACAGGCTTAGATGGTGGGGTCATGTTACACGCATGGGAGAAGCAAGGTTACCCAAGAGACTCATGGGTTCAGCAGTAGAGGGTAGGAGGAGTCGGGGCAGACCAAGGAGAAGGTATCTGGATTCGGTTAAGAATGATTTTGAAGTAATAGGTTTAACATCAGAAGAGGCACCAATGTTAGCACTGAATAGGGGATCATGGAGGAATTTTATAAGGGGGGCTATGCTCCAGACTGAACGCTGAAAGGCATAATCAGTCTTAAATGATGATGATGATGATGATGAGCTTCTAAGCCAATGCAATCAAAGATACGGCTATCTTCTGATACTTGCAAACTCATCAATACGTGTGGGGCATTTCCCGTTGACCTAGAATCATGACATTTTGCAAGAATCAGTAAAAGTAAAGAAAGAAATTCGAAAACTGTTAATTTGTAGCTATATCAGAAGAAAAAAATTTTTTTTGCCATTACGAACTTCGTAGTCTGTCAAAAATCTCAGTGACTACTGCAGGGATTTTGGTCTGGTCTTCAGTAATGGGTAAACTGATTCAAGAGGAAAGTTTATGTGTATAATTTTCAAATATTTCATGCTAACTGACTAAGCTACGATGAACTGAAGTCCCCTGTTACTTTGAAAACGATACCTTTGCCATCTAGCCGTGATAGGTGTAAGGCCGCCCAAATACAGCGCCACGTCAGTGTTAGCATGCAGGTCATTTACGAACTGCTCATACTACTTACTCGTACAAACATTCCCTGGCCGTCTATGCCTTTGGCAGGTACAACATTTGTAATCTTTCAAAGCAAAGTAGTATTTCTAATTTATGCGCGATTGCACTTCCATTGTTTGGGACGAAGTTCTGATATCCAATAAAATATCCGTTGAAGCTACCCACAGAACAATTCGTCACTTACATTGCAATAGCTGTATGGTGCAACAGGGACGAGAGTAGAAGAAGTCAGCGCATGTGCAGTTTCCAACTAGAGTAGCTTGTTAACGTAACTCCAAAATTAATAAAATAAGTGAAAACTGACAGTAGCAAAGGCGAAATTACATTAAAAAATTCTTAAAAGTCTGGGAATTCCCAAGACCAATGTCTTGTCAGAATCGATATCGATAACAGGCAAAAATCATAAAGATTCTCGGTTCCCGGGATGGGAGAACTATCTATATACACAATTAAACTTATGAGGCTTCCTCGGAATGCGGGTCCTGCTTACATTTGTTCACTCTTCTGACAGTTTCATCTCCGAGCAGCACTTGCATCCAATGTCTTAGATTATTATTTGTTGGATATATTCCAAGTTCTGTCTTGTCGGCTCCCACTACTACAATAGGAGTTATTCCCTGAAGTCTTAATATATGTCCGATCGTCCTGAATCTTCTCCTAGTCAGTGTTTTCCACACATTCCTTTCCTCGCCGATTCTGCGCAAGACCTCATTTGCTACCAGCCCACTTAATTTTCAGTATCGTTCTGTGACACCAAATCTCAGATGCTTCGATTGTCTTCTTTTACAGTTTTCTCACAGTCCACGATTCACTTCCATACAATTTTGTGCTATGTACTCATTTTCTCAGAAATTTCTTCCTTGAATTAAGGCCTAGTGGACTTCTTTTATCGAGGAATTCCCCCTTTGCTTGTTCTGTTCTGTTTCTTATACCTTCCTTGTTTCGTCCTTCAAGCGTTATTTTGTTTCCCCAACTTTGATATCAAGTTTTTCACTACTATTCTTTCAGTTTATCCTCATTACTTTAGTCTTTCTTCGGTTTACTCTCAATACATATTCTGTGCTCAATTGGCTGCTCATTTCACTCGACAGGTCCTGTAATTCTTTCACACCTTTACTGAGGATAGCAACGTTACCGGCGAATCTTATCACTGATATCATTTCATTCAGAATATTAGTCTCACTCCTCAATCTCTGTTTTTTCCGTCATTTCTCCTTCGACATTCAGGTTGGAGAGTAGGGAGCAAAGACCGCATCCCTGTCTTAACATCCTTTTTAATCCATATACACCCCTGGAAATTGAAATAAGAACACCGTGAATTCATTGTCCCAGGAAGGGGAAACTTTATTGACACATTCCTGGGGTCAGATACATCACATGATCACACTGACAGAACCACAGGCACATAGACACAGGCAACAGAGCATGCACAATGTCGGCACTAGTACAGTGTATATCCACCTTTCGCAGCAATGCAGGCTGCTATTCTCCCATGGAGACGATCGTAGAGATGCTGGATGTAGTCCTGTGGAACGGCTTGCCATGCCATTTCCACCTGGCGCCTCAGTTGGACCAGCGTTCGTGCTTGACGTGCAGACCGCGTGAGACGACGCTTCATCCAGTCCCAAACATGCTCAATGGGGTACAGATCCGGAGATCTTGCTGGCCAGGGTAGTTGACTTACACGTTCTAGAGCACGTTGGGTGGCACGGGATACATGCGGACGTGCATTGTCCTGTTGGAACAGCAAGTTCCCTTGCCGGTCTAGGAATGGTAGAACGATGGGTTCGATGACGGTTTGGATGTACCGTGCACTATTCAGTGTCCCCTCGACGATCACCAGTGGTGTACGGCCAGTGTAGGAGATCGCTCCCCACACCATGATGCTGGGTGTTGGCCCTGTGTGCCTCGGTCGTATGCAGTCCTGATTGTGGCGCTCACCTGCACGGCGCCAAACACGCATACGACCATCATTGGCACCAAGGCAGAAGCGACTCTCATCGCTGAAGACGACACGTCTCCATTCGTCCCTCCATTCACGCCTGTCGCGACACCACTGGAGGCGGGCTGCACGATGTTGGGGCGTCAGCGGAAGACGGCCTAACGGTGTGCGGGACCATAGCCCAGCTTCATGGAGACGGTTGCGAATGGTCCTCGCCGATACCCCAGGAGCAACAGTGTCCCTAATTTGCTGGGAAGTGGCGGTGCGGTCCCCTACGGCACTGCGTAGGATCCTACGGTCTTGGCGTGCATCCGTGCGTCGCTGCAGTCCGGTCCCAGGTCGACGGGCACGTGCACTTTCCGCCGACCACTGGCGACAACATCGATGTACTGTGGAGACCTCACGCCCCACGTGTTGAGCAATTCGGCGGTACGTCCACCCGGCCTCCCGCATGCCCACTATACGCCCTCGCTCAAAGTCCGTCAACTGCACATACGGTTCACGTCCACGCTGTCGCGGCATGCTACCAGTGTTAAAGACTGCGATGGAGCTCCATATGCCACGGCAAACTGGCTGACACTGACGGCGGCGGTGCACAAATGCTGCGCAGCTAGCGCCATTCGACGGCCAACACCGCAGTTCCTGGTGTGTCTGCTGTGCCGTGCGTGTGATCATTGCTTGTACAGCCCTCTCGCAGTGTCCGGAGCAAGTATGGTGGGTCTGACACACCGGTGTCAATGTGTTCTTTTTTCCATTTCCAGGAGTGTAGTTCTTTCTTGGTCTTCCATTCTTATCTCTCCCTCTTGCGTCTTGTACGTAGTGTAAATTACCCGTCTTCGCCTACACCTTATATCTATTTTTCTGCTTATTAATCCATGAAGGAGAGTAGCTGTATCCTGTGAAATAATTCGTACTACGCAGACAGCTTCGAAATCCAGCTGTATTTTGGCGATTTGAAGATTATCACTGCATCGGCCTGAGAGAATGATTCATTTACCCAATCATATTAAATGGATGAAATATAAATATACATATAACAATAATAGTACGCTATAGAAAACATAGATTGGCTTCATCCAAAAATTAAACGATTCAAGATTATAAAATAAGCTGACGAAAGTTGATGCTGAAGAATTTATTTATCCTCCACAATTACCCTTCCTCAATTACAATACAAACCAGATATACTGGAGAACAATAAAGAAAGTGAAACAGATAAATAAATAATGATAGCCTACAGCAAAGTAAACAATAAATTATCAGTGCCTCCACATCTACAAAGATGGTTCATTAATGGAAAAAGAAGGAAATGTTGGCGAAGGAATACACAGTAAAATTTTCTCTTTCTTTCAAACTTTAGGACCACACTGCTCAAATTTTGAACGTGGAGTTGAAACTGTAAGTACTGCGATAAATTCATCAAACAACATGTCACACACATTCGACAAAGCAGCCATGTTTTGTGATTCCAGAGCAGCAATATCAGCAGTTATCAGCACAGAAGATCGAAAACTCCTTCAGGTTAAAGAAGTTTAAGAAGTAATTAAATCTCTACAACAAAGGAACAAGACAACTATAATTCAGTGGGTACCATCTCTCTGCGGCTTTGACTGTTATGAAGAAGCAGACTTTCTAGCCAAAGAGAGCACAAAAACTAAACGGTCTGGAAAACTAACACATTGGATTCTGCAGTGAAACGAACTATTAACTACATATATCAAGGAGAATTAAAACGATCCAACAAAATTTCATGCGAGGGGAAGGTTCGGAAAAATTTGGACGCCTCAGCAGTAGCAATATTCCGCTTAGCTACTGTACATGGCTGTTTGGCTGCTAAGCTGCATAAGATCATCCTGCCGCCTCCAAAACGTGTTCTGCGTCAGAAGATTCGTTCGATCATCACCAATAAACATTTAGAATGTACAAAATTAAGTGATTGTAATTTAGGTTTAATAACTTTATCCTGGGAAGCAAGAAGGCAAATGGCGATAGGTCAAGTGCCAGAACATTGAAATTGTAATAAAAATAGTAACAGCCTTTCAAAATAAAACAGGCGTACGACAAGTTGACGGCCTATCCCCAATTCTTTTTAATAGTGTGTTAGAGAAAACAGTGAGAATTTTGAACGAAAAACTTATTGAACTCAACATTTCTCCGGTAATGTTAGGAAGAGGAAGCAAAAAGATGGAAATCAACTGTCTTGCATTTGCAGATGATTTTTCTATATTTTCCTTAAATGCGGTGTCTGCTACAACACGAATAAATCTCCCGGCAGAAATAGCCGGGAGAACCGGTTTAAGAATTTCTCTAGAAAAAAAAATTCTTTAGCAAACATTAAGGAAGCTCCAAGATTCCTGAAAACATATTTGGTCAAATAGAGAGGGTAAAACAGTTCAAATATCTAGGGGAGATAATCCAAGAAAATGCTTTGCAAAAATCTGCAATAGAGGAAAGGTTGCATAAAATGGAATGAGCGTATGGTATGACCAAAGAACTATATAATAAAAAGTGCCTATCCACAAATGCAAAAATAAGGCATTAGAGCACAATAGTGAAGCCAGAACGCCTATATGCAAGCGAATGACTGGCATTAAACTATATTTTGGATAACTTAGAAGTACTAGAAAGGCGAATTATAAGAAAAATATTAGGACCACAAAACACAGCACAAGGTTGGAAATTACGAAATAGTGTTGAAATATACCAAAATACAGAAAATGTTTCAAACATAATGAGGAAAAGAAGACTAATGTTTTTTTGAGCATTTATTTCGAATGCAAGACAGTAGATTAACTAATAAGATTTTCAAATATTTGTGTGGTAAGAAGTCCACAAAAAGCTGGGTCAACGACGTGAAACAGGTTTTAGAAATAAACAATATAAAAAGATTAAATGGTTCAAATGGCTCTGAGCACTATGGGACTTAACTTCTGAGGTCATCCGTCCCCTAGAACTACTTAAACCTAACTCACCTAAGGACATCACACACATCCATGCCCGATGCAGGATTCGAACCTGCGACCGTATCGGACGCGCAGTTCCAGACTGAAGCGCCTAGAACCGCTCGGCCACTCCGGCCGGCCTATAAAAAGATTAGATATGAACAACAAAGAAGCCTTTCGGGAGAAAGTATTGAAAATGGAAGGATTCCAAGACTGTTGCAAAGTGGTTTGAAGACAGAAAGAAGACACATAGTGAACAGATGAAAACATACTGGAAGAAAAGAAACGAACAAAGAATGAAGAACTTAAATCGGAACATGGACCTCAGATGACCTATTTGCAGTAAAAAAAGAAAAAAAAAACATAATTTTTTGGGATGTAAGATATAGGCTGCTACATTCTATCAATAATAACTGCTAATTCATTAACTTTAAGCATTCACTGGTGAGCATAACTTAAACACGAAAGCAGTTTTCGCATGATATGTCACTACCAAGTAATATATCTCAATGAAACTTGGAGCACACATGGAAAGAACTGCTGCAGTATAGTACAGAATTGTCTGAAAAAAATATGCAATACGAGGAACAGAAATTACACTTTTATTCAAAGACAGTAATTGCATTTTTTTCTTAGTAGGTTGTGTGATCACCACAGACGGTATTCCACGCTCTGCAACGTGCTCCCATGCTATTAACAAGGTTGACAACTGCTCGATGGTTGTTGGTAGTGTGGACGTACTGCGGCAGTCCGTCTCCAACACGTGGTCGATGGGACTGAAGTCGGAAGAACGGGCAGGCCAGTTCATTCGCCGAATACCCTTCCGTTCCAAGGGCATCCTACCTCAGCCGTTCGATGCCGTCGCACATTGTCATCCATAAAAATGTAGTCAGCACCTAATGCATATCTGAAAAGACGCGCATGGGGAAGGAGTAGAAGTGCCGCAATAGCGTTCACCGGTAAGCGTACCGTGTTCAAAGATTTGGAGACCAGTGCGCCCATGCAACATTATGCCTCCCTACAGCGTAACAACTGGACCACCAAAACGGTCATGGCCACAATGCTGGACGTACCCTCATCCGGCGAAAGACAGAGAGACGTAATGCGCTCAAATACGTCGTCGAACATGATCGTTCTGGTGGCTCATATGCTATGTCGCGGGGAGCCGTAATTTTACATCCCTCTCTCCAAATCGTTGAATACGATACACTCACTGATAGACAATGTGACACTGTATTTCTTTCCGATTTGCGGGTGTACATTCGACCCTGACTTCATTTTTATGGAAGACCGCATCGAACTACGCATGTGGAGGACCTCTTAGAAAGAGAGGATATTCAGCGAATGGACTAGCCTTCGTTGGGAAGACGTACTGCAGTATGTCCACATGCGCCAACAGTTGTCAACGGAACTGGAAGAGGAATGAAGCGATCTACCACACGAACTTCTTACCAGCCTTGTGGGAAGAATGAGAGAACGTCGCACAGCTTGCACTGTCACCCGTGAAGATCACACACCTTCTAAGAACCATATCCCACCACATTAATTTCCAGGGGGCCACCATAAATCACAATGACTTCAGGGTAATTATTGCCTGTTCGTCTCACTGCGTATTTCTTTCAGTTCCCGTCTGTGCTACACTGTATCAGTTCTTTCAATGTACGAAGTGCGACAATAAAGTAATGAGACTGATTGTCTTTGCAAGATGTGGCAACGCTACAGGCTTGCGTAGGCACAATATCTTTGACCTTAGTCTATAAGCTCTTCTAGTCCAAGCGGTACATTGATCCAACTGCTCAGTGGTGAGTTGTGCTGTAATACGTTAACACGTGTTTGTGTGTCTCGTCACGGAAATGGAACCGCATAATATTGTGCAACGGTCAGCCATTTCTTTTTGTGTTAAACTGGGTGAAAACGCGACGACATCTTACGGTAAGCTTCAGAAGGCTTTTGGAGAGGAGGTTATGTCAAGAGTTCAAGGTTTTCGTTGGCATAAAATGTTTAGTGAAAGAAGAACGAATATTGAAGATGAAGACCGCAGTGGACGACCATCAACCACACGGGCGGATGTCAACAGGCCAGGGTGCGTGAACTCGTACGATCTGATCGAATATTATCCGTAAAAATGATTGCAGAAGAACTGAACATCAATTGAGAAACGGTTCATCTAATAATAACTGAAGATCTTGGTATAAGAAAGATTTGTGCAAACATGGCCCCCAAAAATCTCACACCACCACAGCGAGAAACACGAAAAAATATGGCAACCGACCTGTTAGAGCAAACGGAAATCAATCCAGAATTGTTGAGCCGTGTTATCACTGGTGATGAAAGTTGGTTTTTTCAGTACGATCCAGAGAAAAAACGCCAAAGTTCGCAACGGTGCTCACCCAGACCAAAAAAAAAAAAGATCGCATGTCAAAGTCAAAAGTGAAATGCATGTTTGTGTGTTTCTTCCAAGGGAACTGTTCATAAAGAGTGGGTGCCTCCCGGACAAACAGTTAACCAATATTACTACAAAGAAATTTTAGAAAGACTTCGTGAGAGAGTTCTTCGTGTCCATGCCAACATTGCTGATAATTGGATTCTGCGTCACGATAATGCGCCATCCCATACTGCCCTGTCAGTACAGCAATTTTTATCCTCAAAACAAATTCCAGTACTACCACAGCCACCTTATTCACCAGATATCGCTCCGTACGACTTTTCTTCTATTTCCAAGAGTCAAAACGGCGGTCAAGGTACACCATTTTCAAACAACACAAGATGTCCAAAAAGCTGTGACAAGGATCTTGGAGAATATTACAGAAGATGAGGTCCAGAAATGTTACCACCAATGGCAGAAGCGCTGGAAAAAGTGTCTGCAATCAGAAGGGACCTACTTTAAAGGAGACAACAATAAACATGACTGAAACGGTAAGCAACATTTTTTTTTTCACACCAGTCTCATTACTTTATTGTCGCACCTCGTATGGTCAGCATTTATATAGCTATGTTAGTCTGCAGTGAAACTTGCCGCTGAAGTCACTCTCGTCCTTCAGTATTGCACACAAGTGTACTCAACAGAAATCAACAACACATTTCGAGAGACTGTGCTCTCATCATCTGGCTTTTAACCCTCAAAATAGACTGTTCAAACGGTAAAACTCCTAAAAACAATTCAGAAGCGCCATGCAGGAGATAGAATGATAGAAAACACACTGGACCTTTTACTAAGTATTATTTAAGTGACTGAACGCTACCAGATGTTATTGATATTTCGCCGGCGGTAGGCTGGCGCAGACAGGACTTTCGGCGCACCTCGCTTCGAGAAGCGAGCGGAAGGTTCGTCGTTTCGCGCGCCGGGCAGAGAGAGGGCAGAGCCATGGCGCCTGCCCTGTCCGCCAATAAAGCCGGACGCGAGAGCAGGTCCTTCCGCCAGTCTGCCGCTCTCCAGCCAAACATAAAAACGGGGCGCTCCCTCCCCCACTTTGCGTGTTATCAACTTTCATATTCCGGTCGTAAAAAAGGCGTCCCGTCTCCGATAAACGTGCATATTTTCTCTTGCATATATTTAGAGTTATAGCCTTCACTTCTGTTTTCCGTAAACGACCGGTTCCTGCACTAAAAAAAAAAAAAAAAAAGAAATAAGTTTCAGTGCAGTGGAGAGGGTCGACGGCGCTTCAGTTTGTGACAGAAATCTCGTCGCGCAATCGCGAACTGCCCACAACAAATATTCCCTTGTGGAAACATCTTACAGTCTGAAAATTTGCTGCCGTTCTCAGTGGACGAGCGGTTCTAGACGCTACAGTCTGGAACCGCGCGACCGCTACGGTCGCAGGTTCGAATCCTGCCTCGGGCATGGATGTGTGTGATGTCCTTAGGTTAGTTAGGTTTCAGTAGTTCTAAGTTATAGGGGACTGATGACCTCAGAAGTTAAGTCCCATAGTGCTAAGAGCCATTTGAACCATTTTGAAAAGCTTGCCACTGTGTGCGTCTCGGTGGTTAAATGGCTTTCAGGCTGCAAATCTATAAATTCTGAGTTAAATTCTTTGCAGTTCATCTCGTTTGTAACCATATCGGACAATTTTGTGTGTGCTGTTGTTCAACGAATACATATTTTTTCATTATTGAAGTTTTTTGTTCCTGCTCACACTGCCACTGCGAAATTAACCTTGCCATCAGAATATATAAAAAAAAAAGAAAAGCCAAATTGTGCTTATGACGTCATATCTCCTGAAATATATGTCGTACAATGGTATAATTTTGCAGATACATTCTGTAGAACAGAGTGGGCCACACAAAAGTGGATCGGACTTCGGGGCGCTACATTGACAGAATTTTCACTTGTGGAAGATTTAACAGAGGAGGAAAAGGTCTACAGTTACTTCTAACGGGATGGAGCAAGTGCCCATACAGTCAGCCGAACCTTGGAGCACATTTACACAATCTTCACGCCTGACTATGTACACTTTCCCGGCGTATTAGTATATCAAATTCTTGTCGGGTTCCAGCCGGATCAAACTGTCATCTGAACACAATATTTCAGCTGTCCATCTGGCCACCATCATCAGGTGAGAAAAGCTACGCTGCTCTCGCCGATAACTGATTCCACTCGCAAATGACTACACCTTTATATGCATCGGAAGCGGTGTTGTACTTCCGATGCATATAAAGGTGCAATCATTTGCGAGTGGAATCAGTTATCGGTGAGACCAGCGTAGCTTTTCTCACCTGATGATGGCGGCCAGGTGGACAGCTGAAATATTGTGATCAGATGACAGTTTGATCCGGCTGGAAACCCAACAAGAATTTGAAATCTTCACGCCTGACGGAGTTATTAGCAGAGGCCAGTCTGGTCGCAGCCCTAGCTGGCCACCCAGGTCACCTCATCTGTCAGTGTGCGATTACTTTGCTTGGGGAACCCTCAAGTCTAAAGTGTATCACAACAGCCCTCATTGTCTTCAAGAACTGTAGTGGAATATTTCGGATGAGACTGCAGCAATTCCAGCAGTCCAGCTTCGATCAGCCTTCAGCAGCTTGGTGAGGAGGGCCCAAAAGTGCCAAGAGATGAATGGTGGTCACTTTCAACATCTACTACAGTCAGCTTAGTACTGTATTTCCTTTCCTCTGCTCTGTTTCTTTGTACTCTGGAACTCTGTTCTACGGGCCCTTTCATTTGCCTGTATACATGGGTACTGTCTGCAAAATTTGTTGTGAATGTAGTTAGTAGGAACGCTAGCCGGCCGAAGTGGCCGTGCGGTTAAAGGCGCTGCAGTCTGGAACCGCAAGACCGCTACGGTCGCAGGTTCGAATCCTGCCTCGGGCATGGATGTTTGTGATGTCCCTAGGTTAGTTAGGTTTAACTAGTTCTAAGTTCTAGGGGACTAATGACCTCAGCAGTTGAGTCCCATAGTGCTCAGAGCCATTTGAACCATTTTAGTAGGAACGCTACCGGCTTATTGGGTGAACTACACCTCCTGAGGACTGTTCCAACGAATCTCAGTCTGGCCTCCGTCTTATCTACTATTAGTTTTATCTGATCGATCCCCTTTAAATCGCCCTTTCTTTTGCATACTCGCACGCGATTCCTACTGGGAGGATTTTCTAGATCTACATTACTGGCCATAAAATTGCTACACCACGAAGATGACGTGCTACAGCCGCGAAATTTAACCAACAAGAAGTAGATGCTGTGATATGCAAATGATTAGCTTTTCAGAGCATCCACACAAGGTTGGCGCCGGTGGCGACACCTACAACGTGCTGACATGAGGAAAGTTCCCAACCGATTTCTCATACACAAACAGCAGTTGACCGGCGTTGCCTGGTGAAACGTTGTGATGCCTCGTGTAAGAAGGAGAAATGCGTACCATCACGTTTCCGACTTTGAGAAAGGTCGGATTGTAGCCTACCGCGATTGCGGTTTATCGTATCGCGACATTTCTGCTCGCGTTGGTCGAGATCCAACGACTGATAGCAGAATATGGAATCGGTGGGTTGAGGAGGGTAATACGGAACGCTGTGCTGGATCCCAGTAGTCTAGTATCACTAGCAGTCGAAATGACAGCATCTTATCAGCATGGCTGTAACGAATCGTGCAGCCAAATCTCGATCCCTGAGTTAACGAATGGTTCAAATGGCTCTGAACACTATGGGACTTCACTTCTAAGGTCATCAGTCCCCTAGAACTTAAAACTACTTAAACCTAACTAACCCAAGGACATCACACACATCCATGCCCGAGGCAGGATTCGAACCTGCGACCGTAGCGGTCGCGCGGTTCCCTGAGTCAACAGATGGGGACTTTTGCAAGACAACAACCATCTCCATGAACAGTTCGACGACGTTTGCAGCAGCATGGACTATCAGCTCGGAGACCATGGCTGCAGTTACCCTTGGCGCTGCATCACAGACAGGAGTGCCTGTGATGGTGCACTCAACGACGAACCTGGGGCACGAATGCCCGGCCGTGGTGGTCATGCGGTTCTAGGCGCTCAGTCCGGAACTGCGCGACTGCTAGGGTCGCAGGTTCGAATCCTGCCTCGGGCATGGATGTGCGTGATGTCCTTAGGTTAGTTAGGTTTAAGTAGTTCTAAGTTCTAGGGGACTGATGACCACAGATGTTAAGTCCCATAGTGCTCAGAGTCATTTGAACCATTTTTTTGCACGATTGCCAAAACGTCATTTTTTCGGATGAATCCAGGTTCTGTTTACAGCATCATGATGGTCGCATCAGTGTTTGGCGACATCGCGGTGAACGCACATTGGAAGCGTGTATTCGACATCGCCATACTGGGGTATCACCCGGCGTGATGGCATGGGCTGCCATTGGTTACACGTCTCGGTGACCTCTTGTTCGCATTGACGGCACTTTGAACAGTGGACGTTACATTTCAGATGTGTTACGACCCGTGGCTCTACCCTTCATTCGATCCCTGCGAAACCCTACATTTCAGCAGGATAATGCACGACTGCATGTTGCAGGTCCTGTACGGGCCTTTCTGGATACAGAAAATGTTCAATTGCTGCCCTGGCCAGCACATTCTGTAGATCTCTCACCAATTGAAACCGTCTGGTCAATGGTGGCCGAGCAACTGGCTCGTCACAATACGCCAGTCATTACTCTTGATGAAGTGTGGTATCGTGTTAAAGCTGCATGGGCAGCTGTACATTACACGTCATCCAAGCTCTGTTTGACTCAACGCCCAGGCGTATGAAGGCCGTTATTACTGCCAGAGGTGGTTATTCTGGGTACTGATTTCTCAGGATATATGCACCCAAATTGCGTGAAAATCTAATGACATGTCAGTTCTAGTATAATATGTTTGTCCAATGAATACCCGTTTATGATCTGCATTTCTTCTTGGTGTAGCAATTTTAACGGCCAGTAGTGTAGAAAGGTCATTCCAAGCTGAGTGTTGTATTGTCTAATGCCCCTATTTGTTTCGCCCAGTTGCACACCATTCACGACAGCCAGAAAGCCAGTGACCGACGTCAGGTGGAGTGACTAACACCCTGCAGTCTGCATACAGCCGTTGAGGAGTACGGTCGTTGCGTCGGGTCATCGGCTCTGTACGAGGCGTGTCCACAGCCGCTGGGGATGAGGTTGGCACGTCCCAGACCGCTCAGCGTGGAAGGCGCGGCCGTAACGAGGCTGGGGCCGCCGTAAATGCAGATTCCTTAGTGCAGAGTCACGGACTTTAACTGCATCGGACTGGAACAGCTCTTACTGCGCAGATCGCTTTGATGCCGTGACGGAGGTATCTGGTGTCGTAAGAGAGGGGTCAGAATATATTTTCTTGCCATTTGCGGGTGGAATAGAAAACAGTGCATCATCAACTAATTGCTCACCGGAAAAGGACGAGGATCCATGCCGCATCTGTTGCTTTTGGACGTTTCCTACATCGAGTCTCCCAGAATAAAGATCTGACGCTGTGCACCAAACTGATGATGTGTCGAGCAGCTGTTGTTTCGACCCTGCTCTATAGTTGCGAAACCTGGACACTATATCGCCGTGATGTTAAGAAACTGGAACGCTTCAACCAACAGAAGGTTCCATACATTATGAACATCACATCGGATGATTTCGCATCAAGCACTGCTGTTCTCGAGAAGGCAAAGATGCACAGTATAGTTGCCACCGTCATTGGTCACTAACTCAGAAAGTTTGGGCATGTCCAGCGGAAGAGAAACAGCAGACTTCCTCGACAAATTTTGTAAAGTGAAGTGAGCACAGGTAAAAGGCCCCGTGGTGCTCCTCGGAGGCGTTAAAAGGACCAATTCAAGAAGAAGCTAAAGAGTCTAAACATTGAACGGAATAACTGGTGCTGCGCAACAGAAGATCCTAAACGTTCGCCCACAGCTACTTCATCTACTGAGCAGGAACGCCAGAGGCACGAAAATGTGAAACTTTAGAGATCCAAACTTCGCCTGATCCAGCCACGCTCTCCACCCTTTATTATGTGTAATGTATGTGACCGCATGTTTCATGTCAGGATTGGTCTGCTAAGCCATCATATGCATCTCCGTACAAGAAGTGCAATGCAATAATGGAAACGCAGGAGAGAAATGAAAACTCGGATACGATCGAACCATCCATTTGGTATGTAGAGCTAGGCTATTATGATGATAAGCGTTCCAAATGACTGGAACAATGCGCACTTGTTCCCAATTTCAAGACGCGTCGTTGAACACAGGCCCAAAACTGCACGCCTATATCCCTGACGTCAGAATTTTGGAATACGTATAATATTCGGATATTTTGAGATTTCTGTGGAGCGGCAACCTCCGCTATAGGAAAGCTGGCATTCGTGTGGCACGCGCTCAGAGGGGGAAGACACGTGTTGCTGCACTTGTACGACGACGGTCGACACTCCGTTGCCCGCTTCGCTCGCTGTATGTCAGCCGGAAGCTGCACACTTGTTAGCGGCCTCTCGACAGACATCAGACTGCTCGCAGACACCAGCAGAAGGGCGAGCGGAAGGCAGGCGTCAAAGTGGTCCGGACGCGGCGCACGAATTCCGGGCGATCGTGTGCGGCGGTCCGGAGCGGGCGAGGGAACAGGGCGCTTAAACTGCCGCCGCCATGTCTTCATTAGGCCCTCTCGTTTCCTCGGCTCGCCCGTCCCCATCCCCGCCAACCCCCTTACAGGCGGCAGTGTTTATCTCCAAGTTTCTTGCCGGCGGAGCAGACTAAACTTTTTGCCGCCGTTCTGTCGCCCGATGACGGTGGAGGAATGGGGGTTGCGCCGGCGACGCGGTCGGAGTTTCGGAGCTGGTCTGGTCTGGGGTAGGGTGGGGTGGGGTGGAGCCCGCTAGCTGGCTGCGTTGCCGCCATATGCCGCTCCGACAGGCTGGCGCCTACGCGTTTCCCCAAACTGTCTGCCCAAGCCGCAGCACTTGCTGCTTCCTACCAGCCGCGGGGCTCATTTCAGCCTCCAGCTGACTCTGGCAAAGGGTAAAACTGCCACTTACTGACAAGGAACGCCTTAAGTGCGAAGTCGCAAGTTTAGTCTTTAGTAAGGCTCATTTGGAAGTGTTGTGTCAACATCTATGATAGGAAAAATATTAGCTGCTTATGGCTCACCATGTGCCTCAGGAGGGCGAGAGAAAATGAGTGTCGTGGAGGTACAGATATCAACCTTCTATGGGATGTGTGTATTACACTTCGTCACATGGAGATCGTCGACATTCAAGAAATGTTCAAAACAAATCATTAACACCGAATGAAAAATGGCTCGCCACAGTGATCACAAAGGTCCGCGCCATCAAGATCGAAGGCGAACTCCTTGGGAGTTACAAACCGTGCGTGACGTTCAGCTAATATCCACTCTTGATGAGTGTATACATAGTGTAACGGGGTGATGAGAACTGATGGAATGTGATGGCGTGCAACCGAAAGCGAAATAGTCTGTCGTGGGGCTTATCGTGAAACTGACTATCCTTTAAGGCGTAGCTGCAAATAGTGCGATAATACATTTTATAGGCACGGAAAAAACAAACATTCAAAGGCTAAGTTTTTCCCGTTGTTCCAAGTTGTATGAACTGCAATATCACACACTTTTCAGGAGGGATAGTTGGCTCTAAAGCAGTGCGTTTTTCATGCGGAGACCAGAAATCAAGCGAAAGCAAGTTTTTGCCGGCCGGAGTGGCCGTGCGGTTCTAGGCGCTACAGTCTGGAACCGAGCGACCGCTTCGGTCGCAGGTTCGGATCCTGCCTCGGGGATGGATGTGTGTGATGTCCCTCGGTTGGTTAGGTTTAATTAGTTCTAAGTTATAGGCGACTGATGACCTCAGAAGTTTAGTCGCATAGTGCTCAGAGCCATTTGAAAGCAAATTTTTTGACAAGCTAAAAGCAATGCTCATATGATAGTTGCATTTATCTTCCGTCTATTTACTTGCAGTGACGTAAATATTCCCTACTGCCCTACTGCAAGATAGTGCACACGAAAAAGAACCGTGGGGAGCAAAGCACCTACAACTTCTCGCAGTGCAATAAATAACTTTCTAGCCAGTTTACCATTTAGATTAATAGTCGGCATTATTGTACACGAATATGTTAAGGCATTGATGTTAGTTGGTGTTGATACAACTCTATTGGTACCTCTAATTTCCAGGGTTCCTTTCATATTCATTTCCTCTTCAAACATCGATTGGTCGAAGTTGAAAATAAATTCCTTACTGGAAGATGGGATAAGTTTATTTATTTCACTTATAAATTATCTGAACTATTCCCGCAATTTGCTGTGCATCGTCAATTGTTGTTTGAAATTTCGTTACCTTACGTCTCCCAATTCTGCAGCACTGCTTGCCTCGAAATCACTATAACGTGCATGACGTAGCAGGACGCTTTCTTACGCATCGAGCATCCTTGAAATGCGCAAATGTCAGTTTTGTAACAAGTACACCATGGCCTCCCTTGAAAATTCGTGATTTTTCTTACGCGCTACACGATCATACTTCTGCGGAATTATTCGAATCTGTTCGTAATTGTTATTTTACTATGCTGCGGATGAGCTCCCGTGTACGTAATTACGTTTAGTACCCGCTCCTTGGACAACGATTGTCCTTGACTACGTTTCACTGGAGACGGGACTTGTGGTTCCTTGTCCGACAAGTATGATGAACTACATGGTTCGGCACTTGCTCCAGTACCACTTTCAGTTATTAAGCACTTACCGTCGTCATTATACTTCCCCTGTACATTGCCCCCCAGTCGAGCGTACACATCACACATTCTACTGGTTACTCTGGAAACAACGCTATTATCTAATCTCTTATTTCTCACTGCGAAATTCCTTAGGTTCGTTTCTGACGAAATGTCAACTTCCGCAGCTACTGTGCACACAATGCAATGTTTGCTTTTTATATCTTTGCCACTGCTTTTCTTTGCATCAATACCACTAGCGCTGTAGTACTGTTGTGATCTACTCGTCGACTTAGCATTTCAGTTACGCTCCAGCGTCATGCTGTGCTCACCACTGGACACCTCCGGTCCCGCCCCCTGTTGCCACTAGCAGCCAATACTGTGGCTGCGTGGTATACAATACGTGTGGCGTCGAATCCTGTAAACGACATCGGCCTTCTGTGACCTCACACTCAAGGGGTTCCTTGTGAATGAGTAAACCTCGCAACACACACTACAGCGGAAAATGAAAAATCAACATCCTGAAGCTATGCTCTCCGAAAGTGATCTTTATTCCTACGTTGTACACTTTGCACGCTGCATATGATTAGAAACACACAGCCCTGCACCTATGGGCAAATTGCTTTGGTAAACAATTTCAGTATCTTTGTAATGTATCATTTGTGAATCTAAGGGGTTTAGTATTGGAAAGAACAGTTCTCCTATTGGTTAGTAATGCCATATTTATTTGGGTCTAATCTGGCAGAGGGCCGCGACTTCATGACATAAGCGTGGGATTCAACGAACCAAGAGTGTGTGGATCTGTTGGGTTGTCCGCTATCTCCCCCCCCCCCCCTCCTCGCCCCCCTCTCCCGCCAACATTCAACCTGCTTTTTTCACCAGTCCTCTACATCTACATTTATACTCAGCAATCCACTCCGTCTCTTTTCCCCTTTCCTTATTCCAGTCACGAAACGTACGCAAGAAGAACTATTGTTTACAAGCCTCTGTACGAGCTCAAAACTCCCATATTTTATCTTCGAGGTCTTTTAGCATGGCGTACGTAGGAGGAGCCAATATATCTGTTGACTCTTCTGTGAACCAAACCGTGAAGCAGAACGCCTTCTTTGCAGCGTCTGCCTTTGGCATTGGCTGAGCATCTCCGGGACACTTCAGCGCTTACTAAATGAACCTGTAGCGAAACGCGCTGCTGTTCTTTGGCTCCTTTCTACTTCCTCTATCAGTACTAACTGATACGACTCCCAGACTGACAAACAATATACAAGAGTACTGATGGAACGAGGGTTTTGTAAGCTATCTCCTCAGTGAATAGACTACACTTTTTGAGGATTTTCTTACGCAAATAAAAGCATTGCAGTCGTGTGAGGAAGTTAAAATTCATCTCAAGTAGGTACTTTCATTCATGTCTTGTGAAATCGGATGAATCTTTCACAAACGCTCTGCATATCACATATATAACACTATCTTTACGATTACAAATTAGTTAGAAAACTTAAAAACAATTATAACAGTCTAAGCGCTAGGTAAATCACTTAAGCAATTCTGAAAGCGACTCGACAATTTTTAATAATATTACTACATATTTAAACGATGTTTTTACGTGTTGCGTGTTGCCGTTCCAGAAACAATATTTTCATCAAAACGCTTTACAGATTTAACCTAAATTTAATCTCTCAAATCCGATGTTTCATCTGCTCAGCACGTGCAGCAATTAGCCCTAGCGCAGGAGGGAAAATTATGTATATACGCATGTTATGTATTCCTGTTACTACAATTATTCTTTGTTAGAAAGCGCGATCTGTGTTGAGCGTGATAAGTGAAACTGCAATTTTCTTCGGGCTGCATTATTTCCTCTGTGTTTCAAAATGTCTCTAGTGATAAATGGTAAAGCGATATCATTCAAAAAGGCATACATAACAATTTAACTAAAGAAGATCAGTGAATCGGTAACATGTATTTCTGTGTACCTTGTAAATAGCGCGATGTATGACGTTCGGAAATAGGAAAGAAAATTTCAAGATTTGGTTGATCAAATGGCCTTAACTTTTCGTAGTTGAGGTTCAGCCTCCGTATAACTCTTAAGGAAATGCTAAATGCGGTAGTTTCAAATGGTTCAAATGGCTCTGAGCACTATGGGACTTAACATCTGAGGTCATTAATCCCCTAGAACTTAGAACTACTTAAACCTGACTAACCTAAGGACATCACACACATCCATGCCCGAGGCAGGATTCGAACTAGCGACCGTAGCAGCCGCGCGGTTAAGAACTGAAGCGCCTAGAACCGCTCGGCCACCACGTCCAGCTAATGCGGAAGGACATAAATACATTTTACAGCTTTGTGTGCTGCAAAGAGGAGCTGTTCTCAGACGGTGGTTGCTTGTACCAGGATGACAATGCACCCTGTCATAAAGCAGCATCGGCTAGGTAATGGTTTGTGGGCAATAACATTTCTGAAATGGACTGGCCTGCCCAGAGTTCCAACATGGATCCAGAGAAAAACCTTTGGGATGAGTTAGAACGTCGACTTCTCTTCTGACCTCAGCGTCCAACATCACTACCTTCTCTGATTTCGGATCTTGAGGAAGAATGGGCTGCCATTCCTCCACAGAGATTCAGACACGTCACTGAAAGTGTCCCCAACAGACTTCAAGGGTTCATAAATGCAAAGGCCGAACACATCGCATGTTAATGCCCACAAACAGGTGTCCAGATATGAGATTTTCACTCTACAGATGAGTGTGCGCTGATATGAAACTTCCTGGCAGATTAAAACTGTGTGCCGGGCCGAGACTCGAACTCGGGACCTTTGCCTTTCGCGGGCAAGTGCTCTACCAACTGAGCTACCCAAGCACGACTCACGCCCCGTCCTCACAGTTTTACTTCTGCCAGTACCTCGTCTCCTACCTTCCAAACTTTACAGAAGCTCTCCTACGAACCTTGCCAGGAAGTTTCATATCAGCGCACACTCCGTTGCAGAGTGAAAATCTCATTCTGGAAACATCCCCCAGGGTGTGGCTAAGCCATGTCTCCGCAGTATCCTTTCTTTCAGGGGTGCTAGTTCTGCAAGGTTCGCAGGAGAGCTTCTGTAAAGTGTGGAAGGTAGGAGACGAGGATTGGCAGAAGCAAAGCTGTGAGGACGGGGCGTGAGTCGTGCTAGGGTAGCTCAGTTGGTAGAGCACTTGCCCGCTAAAGGCAAAGGTCCCGAGTTCGAGTCTCGGCCCGGCACACAGTTTTAATCTGCCAGGAAGTTTCAGGTGTCCAGATACTTTTGATCAGGTAGTGTATATTCGGAATCTTTAAGAAATTCGTTGCGTCGCTACAACGGTTTGGAGTAGTGCGAAGTTTAACCCTGTGTCACAGATCAAAGCGAAGCTGGTGACTCTTATTTTAGAGCATGGCAGCGCGAAGATCCCCCAATAAACGTTAGCTATTACATCTGCTGAGCTGTAAGTCGCATAATTTGGTTTGCGCGACGTAAGCCAGCGAGAGCGCGTAGATTCTGGCGGCGGTCGCGATTGGGACTTCGCGTGACGCCTCGGAAACTCCGAATAAGAAACGCAAGGAGCGCTTCGTGCTTGCTCGGCGCGCTGGGAGATGTAGTCGCAGGCAGGAACAGGCGGGACAGATGTGAGGAAGGGCAGGGCGCAGCAGGGCATGCCCTCCAGCCCTCACGCCTGGCCGCGAACTCGAGGAGACGGCTGCGGCTTATCGCGGGCGCCGCATCTCGCCTGCGCTCTCTCCGCGCTCTCCAGAGCAGCGCCGCGCCGCTCTGCGCTCGCACAAGTGGTGTGCTGTTGTGTTGTGTTGTGTCTCGGGCAGGCAGACACCCTCCGCAGCCCGAGGGGGGAGCCAACACGCGGCTTTTCACGGTCGGCTCTCTGGGCGGAGCGCTCGCTGCTACGGCCTAGGCTCTCAGCCCCACAGCGGCCAACACGTGGGCCGTCGCCGCATCTGCCCCACCTGTCATCGCGCCCTTGCCTGGTTTAGAGCGCTCATTCATTCTCCTCCTCCTTGCGAGTCCTGTCTCGCTACATTGCTTGAAGGGCTCCAATCTATTCTCTACAGCATACACAGTGATCATTAAAAATTACAACACCTGCAAAGACAGCAAACTTACTTACCTACTTACTTACTTACGTACGTACGTACTTACTGTCTGTGTACAGTGTAGCTGGGAGAATACGCGACTAAAATTTCCGATGATTTAGGAGTATACACAAAGCTGAACCACATGTACGAACAAAACCAATATACCGGTATCCAGCTGAACTGAGCTTGGACGACGTAATACACTACTGGCCATTAAAATTGCTACACCAAGAAGAAATGCAGATCATAAACGGGTATTCATTGGACAAATATATTATACTAGAACTGACATGTGATTACATTTTCACGCAATTTGGGTGCATAGATCCTGAGAAATTACTACCCAAAACAACCACCTCTGGCCGTAATAACGGCCTTGATACGCCTGGGCATTGAGTCAAACAGACCTTGGATGGCGAGTACAAGTACAGCTGCCCATGCAGCTTCAACACGATACCGCAGTTCATCAAGAGTAGTGGCTGGCGTATTGTGACGAACCAGTTGCTCGGCCACCATTGACCAGACGTTTTCAATTGGTGAGAGATCTGGAGAATGTGCTGGCCAGGGCAGTATCCGAACATTTTCTCTATCCAGAAAGGCCCGTACAGGACCTGCAACATGCGCTCGTGCATTATCCTGCTGAAATGTAGGGTTTCGCAGGGATCGAATGAAGGGTAGAGAAACGGGTCGCAACACATCTGAAATGTAACGTCCACTGTTCAAAGTGCCGTCAATGCGAACAAGAGGTGACCGAGACGTGTAACCAATAGCACCCCAAACCATCACGCCGGGTGATACGCCAGTATGGCGATGACGAATACACGCTTCCAATGTGCGTTCACCGCGATGTCGCCAAACGAGGATGCGACCATCGTGATGCTGTAAACAGAATCTGGATTCATCTGAAAAAATGACGTTTTGCCATTCGTGCACCCAGATTCTTCGTTGAGTACACCATCGCAGGCGCTCCTGTCTGTGATGCAGCGACAAGGGTAGCCGTAGCCATGGTCTCCGAGCTGATAGTCCATGCTGCTGCAAACGTTGTCGAGCTGTTCGTGCAGATGATTGTTGTCTTGCAAACGTCCCCATCTGTTGACTCAGGGATCGAGACGTGGCTGCACGATCCGTTACAGGCATGCGGATAAGATGGCTGTCATCTCGACTGCTATTGATACGAGGCCGTTGGGATCCAGCACGGCGTTCCATATTACCCTCCTGAACCCACCGATTCCATATTCTGCTAATAGTCATTGGATATCGACCAACGCGAGCAGCAATGTCGCCATACGATAAACCGCAATCGCGGTAGGCTACAATCCGACCTTTATCAAATTCGGAAACGTGATGGTACGCATTTATCCTCCTTACACGAGGCATCACAACAACGTTTCACCAGACAATGCCGGTCAACTGCTGTTTGTGTATGAGAAATCGGTTGGAAACTTTCCTCATGTCAGCACGTTGTAGGTGTCGCCACCGGTGCCAACCTTGTGTGAATGCTCTGAAAAGGTAATCATTTGCATATCACAGCATCTTCTTCCTGTCGGTTGAATTTGCGTCTGTAGGATGTCATCTTCGTGGTGTAGCAATTTTAATGGCGAGTATTGTATGTACGTGGTTTCATTGCTGCTCAGACTCTGCCACAGTGCTAATAAATCGTTGTGGTTGGCGTCCCTGTTTCTCGGAAATTCGACCAGATGAGTGCAATGGGAGACGGATGTAAGAACGTAC
Organism: Schistocerca piceifrons; assembly: GCF_021461385.2. Taxonomy (NCBI): domain Eukaryota; kingdom Metazoa; phylum Arthropoda; class Insecta; order Orthoptera; family Acrididae; genus Schistocerca; species Schistocerca piceifrons. Next base: position 183,489,664 of record NC_060145.1, read on the forward strand.
AGATCTGTACTACAATCGAGTACCCTCACTTAAGAAGTAGGCGAGGACACGTGGCCTGCGTTATCTTGGTGAAAGACGAAGCTGGGATACCTCACAGATAGGACACAGCCACCGCCAGTAACACGTCAGAAATGTAAGCAGCTGGTGTCCAGATTACCAGGTGTGTGAACCAGAGGTGATCATGTTCTGTACCGAATCACGCCAGGTTTTGGGTCCATACGATGATGAAGAATGCTGTCTGGAAACGTTCCTTCTCCTCGTTTTTCAACATAAGGATATGCAAATTTTGATGCTATGTACTAGATTACATCATGGTCAGGAAGAGATTCCAAAATCAATACTGGATTGTAGGGCATACCCTTGAGCAGATATAGATTCAGATCACATTTTAGTAATGATGAAGAGTAGACTAGTCAGGAAGAATCAATGCACAAAGAAGTGGGATACAGAAGTACTCAAGAATGAAGAGATACGTTTGAAGTTCTCTGGGCTACATATATTCCGATAATGAATGGCTCAGGAGGCGGTTCTGTTGAAGAGGATTGGACATCTCAAAAACGGCGATCACAGAAATTGGAAAGAAAGAATTAGGTGCATAGAAGGTAACTGCGAAGAAACCATTGGTAACAGAAGGAACGCATCAGGTGATTGACGAAATAAGGAAGTACAAAATTGTTCAGCGAAATTCAGGAATATTCAAATACGAGTCACTTAGGATTAAAATGAACAGGAAGTGCAGGGAAGCTGAGGCGAAGAGACTGCATTTAAAATGTGAACAAGTCGAGAAAAAATGATTGTTTTCGGAAGGACTGAGTCAGCATACATAAAAGTCGAAACAACCTTCGGTGAAATTAAAAGCAAGGGCGGTAACATTAAGATTGCAGTGGGAATTCCACCGTTAAATGTAGAGGAGGTAGCGGAGAGACGGAGAGAGTATATTGAAGGTCTCTATGAGGGGGAAAACTCGTCTGACTACGTGATAGAAGAAGAAACAGGAGTCAACGGGGAAGAGATAGGGATCCAGTATTAGCATCAGAATTTAATAGAGCTTTACCGACTTAAGATCAAACAGATAACATTCCATCGGAATGTATGAAATCATTGGGGTATGTGCCAACAAAATGACTATTCATGCTGGCGTGCAGGATGTATGAGACTAGGCACATACCATTAGACTTTCGGAAAAACATCATCCATACAATTCCGAAGATAGCAAGCACAGAGAGGTGCGAGAATTATCGTAGAATCAGCTTAACGGCACATGCATCCAAGCTGTTGACAAGAATAATACACAGAAGGTTGGAAAAGAAAATTGGGAATCTGTTAGGCGACGATCGGTTTGTCTTCAGGAAAGGTAAAGGCACCAGAGAGACAGTTCTGACATTGTGGTGGATAATCGAAGCAAGACTAAAGAAAAATCGAGACACTTTCATAGAATCTGTCGATCTCGAAAAGGCGCTCGACAATGTAAAATGGTGCAATATGTTCGAAGTTCTGAGAAATATAATCGTAAACTACAGAGAAAGACGGGTGATATACAACATGAACAAGAACCAAGAGAGAAAAATGAGACTGGAAGATCAAGAACCAAGTGCTTGGATTAAAAAGGTTGTAAGACAGGGATGCAGTCTTTCGACCCCTGCTGTCCAATCTATACATCGAAGAAGCAATAGCGGAAATAAAAAAAAGTTGATGAGTGCGATTAAAATTTAGGCTGGCGGGATATCAGTGACACGATTCGCTGATGACACAGCTATCTAAGTGAAACTGAAGTAGAATTACGGGGTCTCTAGAATAGAATGAATAGTCTAATGCACACAGAATATGAATTGACAGAGTATAGAAGAAAGACAAAAATAACGAGAAGTAGCAGAAATGAGAGCAGCGAGAAACTTAAAATCATAATAGGGGATCACGAAGTAGATGAAATTAAGATATTCTGCTATCTACGCAGCAAAATAACCTTGATGGATGGAGGAAGGAGGATATAAAAAGCACTGGCAAATAGGGCATTCCGGGTCAAGAGAGGTCTACTAGTAGCAAACATAGACCTTAATTTGAGGGAGAATTTTCTGAGAATATACGTTTGGAGTACAGTATTGTATGGCAGTGAAACATGGACTGCGGGAAAATCGGAAAGAAGAATTCGAAGCATGTGAGATGTGCTGCTACAGAAAAATGTTGAAAATTAAGTGGCATGATTAGGTAAGAAATATACGGAAAACACTGACAAGAAGGAGGACAGAATGATAGGACATGTGTTAAGGCATCAGGGATTAGCTCTGATGGTGCTAGAGGGAGATGTTGAGGGGAAACACTGTAGAGGAAGACAGAGATTGGAATACATCCAGCAAACTATTAAGGACATAGGTTGGCACAGGACAGCAATTCATGGCGGGCCGCATAAAACCAGTTAGAAGACTGATAAAAAAGACAAGTAAGTTCGATACATAGGGAAGAAGCTGAACTTCATGTAAGAACAAAGGCAATAATCCGGCTGGGTAGCCAATCGAAGTGAGCTTGGACGGGATATACAGGTACGCTATTCATTTCTGCTTCAACACTGTGGCAGGGTTGATGAATCATAGTGGTTGGCGTGCCTGTCTCTCGGAAACCTGTGACCAAATATGTACAGTGGATGTGGGATTTGGAGAACTTATTGACCACGGCAACAGTTGAGAACCCTCATTAACCAAGTAGGCGAGGAAAGCACTGGAAACACGTGGTGCTGCGTTATCTTACTGAAAGGCAACGATGCGTAGACCTCAAAGACAGGACCCGAATGGCACCCCATAGAATCACACCAGGTTTTGGGGCCGTATGACGATGATGAATGGTATCTGGAAAAATTAGTTAGCCTCGGATCTACAGCATATGGATATGTAAATTATGATGCTGTACGCTGATCTGGAAGGAATGTGTCCCCCTGAACCTAATGGTTCCATATTCGTGTGAGAGTCGAGGGATTTCGACTGAATCGAAAAGCAGTCTCGTCGACTGACAGACAGCAGTGTCGATAAGCGACTATCGTGCTGCTGTTGAATTCCGGCTTGTCCTTCTCAAACGAGGAATAATACTAGCTTATGATCTTCTCACAAACAGCCAATAATCAAAACCTATTTCTGAATTAGGTGTTTTGTGCTCAGTTATTGCTTTCCCACCAGACACTGTTCGTTAATTAATACACTCTAAGACCAAAAAAAAAAAAAAAAAAACGACACACCACGAAGGAGTTATTCGAATGGGACGGAAATTGACAGATGTGATTGACAGATGTGATATACATGCGCAGGAAAAAAAAAAAAACATTTGAACCATTTGAACAAAAAAAATTGTTCAAATGGCTCTGAGCACTATGGGACTTAACATCTGTGGTCACCAGTCCCCTAGAACTTAGAACTACTTAAACCTAACCTAAGGACATCACACACATCCATGCCCGAGGCAGGATTCGAACCTGCGACCGTAGCGGTCAGGCGGTTCCAGACTGAAGCGCCTAGAACCGCACGGCCACACCGGCCGGCACGCGCAGACAAACAAACGATCACAAAATTAGAAAAATCGTATGATTTATTAAACAGAAAGAGCTTCAAAAATTGAGAAAAACAACAACGCGTTGGTCCACCTCGGGCCCGTATGCAAACAGTTAGTCGGCTTGGCACTGATGTACAGAATTGTCGGATGTCATCCTGAGGAATATCGTGCCAATTTCTATCCTATTGGAGCGTTAGATTGTCAAAATCCCGAGCAGGTTGGAGGGCCCTTCACACATTGCTCCGAACGTTCTCAGTTGTGGAGAGATCCGGTGATTTTTGTGGGCAAGCTAGGGTTTGACATGCATTAAGACAAGCAGTAGAGACTCTTGAATTGTGTGGGAGGGCATTATCTTGCTGAAATACATGCCTGGGATGGCTTGTCATGAAAGGCACACAAAACAGAGCGTAAAATATCGTCGACTTAGCACCGTGTTGTAAGGGTGCCGGGGGTGGCAACCAAAGGAGTCGTGTTATGAAATGAAGTCGCATCCCAAACCAATACTCCTGCATGTCGAGTCGTATAGCGGACGACAGTCGGACTGGTATCCTACTGCTGTCCGGGGCGTTTCCAGACACGTCTTCGATGGACATCGGGGATCAGTTCGAAGCGGGACTCATCACTGAAGACAATTCTACTCCATCCAATGAAATTTTACGCCGAATGTGCTCGACACTACTGCAAACAGGCTTATTACTGTACAGAGGACAATTGTAGTCGGCTCAATGGGCGCCGTGAGCTCAGCCCCATTTCTGTGAGCCGTCTATTAATGGTCCATGTGGTCACTGAAGCATCAGTTGCACGTCGGGTTGATGATAATGATAAATCCATAGCTCTTAGTGCCTCTCTGGTGATTGCTCGGTCCTCACGTTCTGCGGTCTCTCTAGCTCGATCTCTTTCTTCTTGATGCTCCGTTCGGCCGTGGTTCACTCATTCCTGCCATCGTCGAATAGTGGCACGGTTCCTATTCAAATGTCGGGCGATTCGGCGAGCAGTCTAATCAGCTTCATAGAGCCTAACAACACGTCCTCTCTCAAATGCTGACATCTGCGTATATTGTTCATGTGTCTGTCTGCGACGTGTATTCGTGCTTACTATCCATCTGAGTACACGGAATGAAATTCGCGAAGACTTTGTGCCCTGGTATAGACATGTCGCTTGTATTCTATCCTTGTCAACTGTGCGGTGAAATTCCGCCGCAGCGTCACACTATCAATCATCGGCCACCAAAGTTTACAGTTTCGCATTTTCCATCGGTACCTGCATAAATATCTATTTTTCATTCCTTCGTGGTGCATCTTTTTTTTTCTTAGACTGTATATTCTTGTTACTCTTGCTCTGTTTCCCTTTCCCACGAATCAACTGCATACTGTAGTAACACATGTCTTTATGGTATCTAAGACGTTTTTGTTGTCAACTGTTCGGAAATCTCCTTGTCGTCGCAACTCACACTCTCTAGTTTCCTCCATACCCACATTTTCAGTACCTCCTACCTTCTTCTCATGTTTTCGTAATGTTCCTATCTGCAGCTCCATCTCCACCCTCCCCCCACGTCAGTCCAGTGTAATAAAGAAAAATCTGGACACAGTTGCAACATTACCGCAGGAGTCGAATATGTCAGCAGGACTGCAATCATGTGTCTGCTTACAAAAGAAACAGTAATTACTCTGTTTTATTTTTCGAGATGACACTTAAAATTTTGTGACGTCCCCTGGTACATGCTAAACATTTCACACACTTATGTGTTAGAAGAAGAAAATCGAGGCGACGTTCGGAAAAAAAGTGTTCTTAAAAGAGACTCACGGAGCACAGTGGATCGTATGCCACGTTCTTCAAGAGAAATATGGGTAAGAACTGGAGTGGAATTTCTTGCAGTGTGTGTCGTGGGTCGTGGTTCCAAATGGAGTACTAAGTCTAGAAAGAGTGCTTTATTGACAGCCAACGACGGCTCGGAACGTGCAGTGTGGCAGAAAGAAGCCGAATGTATTCACTCGCCCTATGCCTGAGAAACGTATTCGGTGCAAACACACTGGCGTAGGCTTTTGGAAAGCCTCCTGTGCAGCTCATTGGAGCTCGGCGCTGGCTGTAAAAGCCTCTTCCAGGAGCTACGTGTAAAAGTCTCTATCAAGAGCAGTTCCCATGACGGGAAGTGTGGCGGGCCATTAGAAAGCCGCGCAGCTGCGACTCCCCAGCCGGGAGGAGGGTTGGGGCACAAATGCGTGTGACAGCCCCCGAGGGACCGCACCCTCCGCACTGCCTCGGCTGCGGCCGTATCGACACGGCAGTAATTTAGAAGCGGCTAGGGATGCCGGCTAGCCCCTACCACTACTGCCCGTATGCAACCCGCATTGCTCTACTGTCGTGATGGTTATCTACAACAGGACGACGAAGGCGCAAACATCAAATTAAAGGCTTTTCTTCCTCTTCTTTGTGGGCACTTTCTAAGGTTCCGATATCTGTAAGATGCTTCTTGAGTATTCTAATGTGCTCGTTCGAGATGTAAACTAATAAATTTCACCAAAACCGTAGCGACTCTTAAGGGTACAAAAGCGTTAACTGAATACTCTTACCCTCACAAACAGATAATGGTATGCAGTCAGATGGCCAAGAGTGCGCACGTGAAATCTTCGTCAGAGGTCACAGAGATAATCACACCTTCATAATCTGTACAGTCTTATGGGACAATTCTTTGCATTGGTCACGCTGTATTCAGGCACATCAAAATGACATCCGCAAATGGATTTTTTTATTTACTTACTTTTTTTTACTGGATCAGTTTTCTGAGGAGCTATGAGCAGTTTTCTTTCTGTAGATGAGATTTCCTTTTGCCCCAAACATTATTTTTTTCCTTTTTTCTCTTCTATAAGGTTTTTCTTCTCATCTTTATCCTTCTCTTTCTGTTCGAGAGCGTTCTCCACCGGTGTCGAGAAGAGAATTTCCGATTTTTTATCCCTCTGCTTACTTATGTCAACTGACGACAATTTTGGTGAATGTCAGAAATGGACGCTGGCGTTTGGGCGATTTATGAGGAATAATTTTATTTATTGCATCAGAATTTTTATTCTTCGTATTATTCTTGTGAGCTGGCACTGAATACTAGCAATCCAGTACAAATTCCAGTCTGAGGTTCCTTCGCTATACTACTGTCTTCATTCGCGTTGTTGTACCCGATGACCTGAATCGTAGTTTCGTCGCCAGCCGTTGCACGAGAAGAAGCAAAATACTTCGCCGAATGAACATTAGGATTGGAAGGGTACATACCCCTTATTCCAAACGCTTTTTTCTGGCCCCTCTACAGTTGCTTAAATTCCGAGGCGCATTTGTTATTTTGGATCCTAACAAGAACTATTCCTTACCTGGATACGAAGAAAGAAGAAAGGGGCTACAGCCGTTGCCCACTTTCTGTCACTATGCACTGATAGATGGCTAGCCAGTACCAGTTTACCGGCATGTGCGGCCAGTATGTAAAAACTTAGTAGTGCGTACTCTTAGGCGATGAATACAGTACTTGGCTAATAACCCTAAATGTAGTTTCTTCCTTTTTTGATTCTGTCGACACTGAGGTCTTTACTTGGAGAGCAACAGTCGATTTGAACAAGGGGAGGAAAAGGATAAGCAAAAGGCGTGTTCAAGGGAGGTATCCTGTGTCAAGCTAAATTGATTAAGGAAAACAGTTGGGAACTGACGTCTCAGGCTTTGCATTATCTCTCTCCATTCCTTTAAGCATAGCTATGATTGTAAACAAAAAGAGACAGAGATGTCGTAAAGGCATCGGAGCTGAACAAGCCTCCAAAACAATGTAAATCAGTGTGTTTTACACCAGTTAAAAACAGGGAGGAAAGCAGACTGTTACTAGTGGGCGATTTGAACAAGGTGTGATAAAAAAATGTTTCGTTCTTGTGCAGACTAGGCTCATATGGAATAATTATTAAAACTTACAGACACCTATCCACGAAAACTGAGTAACCAAAAGTTAAGGTATTCTGTAGTGCTGCGCTGCGGTGTGTGTGACGAAAAACTATCGCCAACGTATGGGAGACGTCACTCGTTTGACGTACTGGTTTGAGGAAGTCGCGAAGAACTTAAGTTTTCGTGATGTGGCTGGGACCTGCATATAGAAATCATCCCTCCAACTTATTCCATGGTAGAACACTTGGTGCCGCGCTGGAAGGACACACCCATACCAATAAGGGAAGCGTACGGGTCATGCTAATGTTTCGGAATGTTGTAGTACATACCTAGAAGTAATTAACACTGCTCTAGCGTTTACAAGAAATTATTGTTGTTCCCTCCATAACAAACATGATTCGTTGTAACGGTAAACGTGTGTTTTCGAAGATAAGGGAAAAAAGCTTGTGCTTCACTATGTGTGTCTGTTGCGCTAACGCCACTGCTCGACGGCTAGCAACGTTGTGTGCTACAGAACAGGATCGGAAAACCCTGAACGTCGATTTTTAGAAAACGCTTAAGGCTTGCGTCGTACCAGAGCAGCATCATTCGTTACACGTAAGGACGTACTACAGTGACGAGAAAAACGAGCAAAATCGGTGACGCTTTGGGTGTATGCTTTCCTTGGGAGAGAAGACAGCATGCGGAGCAGAGGGGGCGAGTACGCCTGTTAGCAAGCGTGAGGTAAGGGCTCGTGGGCAGCCGCTGCTAATCCGTTTACCCGTAACGATTTTAAGATGGCAGGCGGATGAATATTCATCACGGTGGCACCCGTCGTGCAGAACGTAATTTAGAAGGGGAGGGGAGACAAAGAGAAAAACGAGAGGGGAATGTGCGAGCTGTATTGTTTGCGACACAACAATAAAGCCCAGTTAGCGACCAAGCAGACAAAGTGAATACTGCATAAATACTCTCTCCCCCTCTCTCTTTCACAAACACACACACACACACACACACACACACACACACATACAAACAGATTTCTCACTTACGTTAATGACGAACATAGAGTTTTGTTGAACTCCGAAGATTAAAATTCCCCTCTCCCTGCTTCATTTTCTCTTCTACTACGTCTGTCTACAGAAATCGTAACGAGCTCATCCACCACACTGTTTAGAATCTACACCTACATTTATGCACGTACTCCGCAAGTCACCATATGATGCATGGCGGAGGGTACCTTGTTCCATTCGTAGACGGACCGAAGGAAAAGAAACTCCATACGAGCGCTAATTTCTCTTATTGTGTCTTCTCGGTCCTTACGCTAAATTTGGGTTGGCGGCAGTAGAATAGCTCTGGAGTCAACTGCAAATGACAGTTCTCTATATTTTCTCGATAGTGTTTCGCCAAAAAATCGCGTCTCTCCCTCCCCCCCCCCCCCCCCCCCCCCCCCACCACCATGGATTCCCATTTGAGTTCACGGAGCACGAGCACATCCGTAATACTCGCGCGTTGGTTGGATCTAAGTTGGATCTACCGGTAACAAATCTAGCATCCTCCCACCAATTGCTCCGACGTCTTCCTTTAATCCGACCTGATGGGAATCCCAAACACTAGAATAGTACTCAGGAACAGGTCACATATTGCTTTATAAACGGTCTTCTTTATAGGTGAGCTACACTTCCTTAAAATTCTCCCAATAAACCGGAGTCGATCATTCGCCTTCCCTACTATTGTCCTTATGTGCTCGTTCCATTACAAATAGCTTTGCAAAATTACGCCTAGATATTTGACCTACGTGACTGTGTAAAGTAGAACGTCACTAATACTTTATTCGAACATTACAGAGTTGTTTTGTCTGCTTATCTGCATTAACAATTTTTCCCTACATCCAGAGAAAGCTGCCTTTCATCGTACCAAATAGAAACTCTGTCTAAGTTGTCTATAGTAACCCGACCATGATATTTTCTTCTGTTCTACAGCGTCTTTAGCAAACAGTCGCAGATTGCTGCTCACTCTAGCCGCCAAATTATTTGTGTATACAGAGTACAACAGCAGTGCTACCACACTTCCCTGGGGTATTCCTGACGATACCCTTTCTATGATACGTATTCTTTGTCAGGGACAGCCTACTCATTTCTATTACTTAAGATGTCTTCGAGCCTCTTAGTCGTTTTACAATGTTCCAGTGAATAGTTCGTCGTTCCTTTGCTACGTGAACTTTTGTTTCTTTTACTGCACTTAGCTCGCATTCAGTTGTGTCTGATTTGGTTCGTAATGGGAAAATATACAAGGTAAAGTAGAGAAAGCAACCTGATTAAAAGGCCGGAGCAGAGTATAATCATACGTCGGAAACGCACCGTTGTGAAGCTGCAGTCACAAAACGACGAATACACATAAATGTGCGCGTTTAAAGTAACTGGCCCCAACTAACACTTATCCTTAAAAGCGCAGTTACTATTTAAAACAGCTGAAGATAATGGATTCAGCTAAACAATCAAAGCTAAGCAGATTTTAAATGCCTACCCATGTGTGGTTACGTTAAACACCGTTTTTCTAAGGTGTTTACTGGGTAAGGCTTGACTACGATTCTACTGTGTGGCCATTAATTTGTTAATGCAATAAGCACAACACATCAGCAGCTTAGATGGACAGAACCATACTGCTAATCACACCCAAACACGTTCGCTTGCAAGACAAACTTCCGCCAGCTCGTCGGTGAGTGGTTGACGTTTTGTGGCCGTAGTTCCACAGAGGTGTATTTCCGAAATATGGTTAACCCGACTGTGGAAAGCGATGGAGATCAGAGCGGCGATAATTTAATCAACAGGGACTGAGGTTCGATCTTAAGTAAAGCTTGAGATCCGGCATTCAGTTTGGTTAAATCACGTCGGAAAACATCTCAGTTCTCTCTATTTGCTCGTAGATAAATGACTATTACGTGTTTTTTTTTTAGTAAAGGGTTTTGCCTTATGGGAATTTCCGCACGTAGTTTGATAGAGCACAGAAAGACGGGTCGAAACAAGGCCCCTGGAGTAGATGACTTCCCCTCACAATTTTGAAATCTTAGGGACAGTCAGTCATAACAAAACTATTCCATCTTGTGCGCAAGATAGATGACATAGACGAAATATCCCAATTTGAAGAAGAATGCAATAATTCCAGTTCCAAAGAAGGCAGCTGCTGATAGGCGTGAAGATTATCTAACTACTTGTTGAATAAATGATCGTTGCAATATCATTTATAGAAGAATGGAAAAGCTGGTAGAAACCGACCTCTGGGAGGATCAGTTTAGGTTCCGGAGAAGTGTAGGAACACGTGGGGCGTTACTGATCCTAGATGTATCCTAGAAAATAGGTTACAGAAAGGCAAACCAACGTTTATAGCGTTTGTAGATTCAGAGAAAGCTTTTTACTGTGTTGACTCGGCTAAACTTTGTGAAGTTTTAAAGGTAACAGGGATAAGTACAGGAAGCGACAATTTATCTGCAACTTGCACAGCAACCAGACTACAGTTATAAGAACCGAAGGATAACAAAAGAAAGTAGTAGCTGAGAAGGGACTGAGAAAAGGCTGTAGCGTATTCCCTCTGTTATTCACTCCGTATGTTGAGCAATATGCGAATGCGAGTGCAGTGTGCTAGCCACTACGCCACCTCGCTCGGTAAGTCGCTGGAAGTCCACTGTAGAAGGAAGTCTTTTCTCAAGGTGTGTGTCTGTAGTTTAGCCCTGTGTGGAAATAAAAAAGGGACGATAACAAAGTCAAAGAAGAATGGAAAATAATCCTTAGCAATATTGTGCTACAGAAGAATGACGAAGATTAGGTGGGTAGAGGGACTAAATAATGTGGAGGAAGGGAATCGGATTGGGGAAAAAGAAATTTATGGCACAGCTTCACTAAAAGAAGTATTCGGTTGATAGGAGACATCTTGAGGCATTAAGAAATCTTCAGTGGAAAGAAGTGTGGGGATCAGAATTGTAGAGGGAGACTAAGGGATGGTTGGTGCAACCTACATCAGTTTGAACCTGCTTCCGTAGTCATATATAAATGAAGGTGCTTGTTCATGTCAGATTTGCGTGAAGCACTGCATCATAGCAGTCTTCGGAATCAACACAACAGCAACAAAAACATAAGTTATTTTCAACTTAAGGCATAGTGTTTCTGTTGTATTTGAATTTCTATTAACAGTTTTATTGTATATCTACTACGAGAAACTGTTGTAGGGCAGCGCACAGCTTGTCCCCTTCACAGTATGGCTGGAGCAGAAACCACAGGCAACGAATCCTGCACTCGCCAACTGATCATGAGAAATATGGAATTCGCGAAAAGATCGTGTATAGATAAAGTGGCAACTAGGCTGCAAACCCAATAACTTGTAAATCATGAATTTCGCCGAGAAAACCTGGAGTATTGGAGTGGTTTTCATTTTAGTACCCTGAGGTGACAAAACTCGTGGAATACCTCCTAACATTGTGTCGCTCCTCCTTTTGTCCGGCACAGTGCAAAACTTGACGTGGCAGCGACTCAGAAATTCGCTGGATTGGTTGGTTGGTTGACTTTGGGGAGGGGACCAAACAGCGAGGTCAGCGGTCCCATCGGATTAGGGGAGGATAGGGAAGCAAGTCGGCAGTGCCCTTCCAAAGGAACCATCCGGCATTTGCATGAAGCGATTTAGGGAAATCACGGAAAACCTAAATGAGGATGGCTGGAAGCAGGTTTGAAACGCCGCCTTCCCGAATATGAGTACAGTGTGCTAGCCCTTGCACCACCTCGCTCGGTAAGTTGGTGGAAGTCCCGTGTAGAAATACTGAGCCACGCTGCCGCTATAGCCGTCGATAAGTGCGAACGTGTTGCCGGTGCAGAATTCTTTGTCCGAACTAGCCTTTCGGTTATGTCCCATAAATGTTCGATGGGATTCACGTCGCGAGATCTGGGTGACCAAATCATTCGCCCGAACTGTCCAGAATCTTCTTCAAACCAAACATGGACAGTTGTGGCCCGCTGACATGGTGCATTGTCATCCAAAAAATGAAATCCGTGAATGACAGAAGACAGTCTCCAAGTAGCGAACAAAACCATTCCAAGCCAATGATCGGTTCGGTTGGACCAGAGGAACCAATCCATCCCACAGAGAAACAGCCTGCAACAGTATGGAGCCACCACCAGTTTGCACAAAGACTTGTTACAATCTTGGTCCATGGCTTCGTGGGGTCTACGCTACACTCAAACCTTCCCAGCTCTTCCTAACTGAAATCGGGACTCATCTGACCAGGTCACGGTTTTCCATTCGTCTAGAGTCCAGCTGATACGGTCATGATCCAGGAAGGCCGCTGCAGGCAATGTCGTGCTTTTAGCAAAGGCGTTCGCGTCGGTCGCCTGCTGCCGTAGCCCATTAACGCCAAATTTCGCCGTACTGTCCTAACGGTTACGTTCGTCTTACGTCCCTCATTGATTTCTGCAGTTTTCCATGCAGTGCTGCTTGTCTGTTAGCACTGACAACTACGCAAGAGCAGCTGCTCCCGATTGTTAAGTGAAGGCCGTAGGCCAATGCGTTGTCCGCCTTGAGACGTAATGCCCGAAATGTGGTGTTCTTGGCACACTCCTGACGCTTTGCATCTCAGAATATTGAATTCCCCTGCTATTTCAGAAGTGGAATTTCCCATAATTCTAGTTCCAACATCTACCACGCCTTCAGAGTCTCTTAATTTCCGCCGTGCAGCCATAATCACGTCGGAAACGTTTTCACATGAATCACCTTAGTGCAAGTGACAGCTGCGGCAAGGCTCTGTCCTTTTATACGTTGTGTACACAATACGATCATCATCAGTATACATGCCTATCGCTTTTCCATGACATTTGCCACCTCAGTGTATTTCACGTGATTACAAGTACTGCAGTAGTAATGACATGTTACCGTACTCCAGCCTATTGATTCAGTCTGGGAGATTTCCAGCAAAAACACTCGCGGGGACACGTGGCAAGGGATGAGGGCCGGTCGCAAGCGAGGCGCTGCACGCGCCGAGCCGCGGCGCGCCGTCAGATACGTGGCTGCCCGGAAGTCGGGAAACAAAAAGAGGGAAGGCCTTGTTAGGCCTCGGCGGCCACTAAGTAATTGATGCCGGGGAGCATTAGCCCACGGCCCGCCGAGCGGCAGTGCCGGGACGAACGAGTCTCGGCCGCTTTGCTTGCTTCCCGTCTCGTCAGATCTGCGCGCCGGACGGAAGCGAGCGCTGGTGTGGGAAGTGGGAGGTTACTGGAGAGGGAAGGAAGGGTGGAAGGAGAGAAGTGACGGAAGAGGGAGCGGCTGTAGCCAGCAGCGCAGGCTGCTCTAGGGGAAGGGTGCACAGAATCACGCCGGGCGTGTGGCGTTATGATTACGTGGCACGCTCAGATCCCAGTCATTCCAGTAGGCATGCAGGCAACACAGCCAACTTCTGGACAGTGGTAGAAGAAAATGCTGTCAGGACGGGGCGTATTTGTTTGCTTGTCTCAAACTCTTGCCTCCCCCCCCCCCCCCCCCCTTCACCGTCACTCTGCCTCTGTCTCAGTCTTTCTCTTTCTCTTTCTCTCTCTCTCTCTCTCTCTCTCTCTCTCTCTCTCTTGATACCGAGTGGGTACCGCTCTCGGTACCCACTCGGCTATTTTACCTTTCTCCGTACCCACCCACTCTCTTTCGTTTGATCGTGCCTCCACTTTTCCAGCTCCCACACCACATTCTGACTGCTTACACCGCCATTTTCTCACTTCGTGGCAGAAAGTGGAAATAGTCTTCTTTCAGCATACTCCGAGAGCGCACCGATTAATGAACATACCTACGATGTTCCAGCGTCCTGCGACGTACGCAGGCCGTACTCCAGCACTCGGTTGTGCACAGCTCTCGCTGCAGCATTCGGAACACCATCAGTTTAACAACACTTACGAAAAAAATATCGCAACACGAAGAAGGAGTCATGCCACATAAACGGAAGTGATGGCCATGTCAAGAATGACTTTAAGGCGATAAATATACCATTATCAACACATTATTGAGTCTGGACGAGGTTGTGTAATAGAGCTACGAGGAGATAGGTGTTCCTTCTACGATATTGCAGAAAGACTAGGCACGAATGTGATTGCTATATATGACTCCTGTCAGCTGTGGTCACGAGGATGTACGATCGCGAGACGGGCTGAAGACGGCTACGTGAAACTACTGAGAGGGAAGACCGTTTTATTCGGCGTATGGATCTGTCGCATCGTGCTGCATCTTAAGCAGAAATCTGAGCAGCAGTTGGTACCACAGTGACACAAGGAATGTTAATTCTGGGACAGCTCCGAGCCAGACACGCTGTTGCGTGCATTCCATTCATCCCAAACCACTACCATTTTCTACTTTCGTGGAGTAAAGCGAGAGCTCGTTGGGGGATATGGCGGAGGTCTGTTGTGTTTTCTGATCAAAGCTGGTTCTGGCTTCGCGCCAGTGATGGCCATGTGTTGGTTAGGAGGACGCCACTTGTGATGGTTCAAATGGCTCTAAGCACTATGGGACTTAACATCTGAGGTCATCAGTCCCCTAGACTTAGAATTACTTAAATCTAACTAACCTAATGACATCATACACATTCATGCCCGAGGCAGGATTCGAACCTGCGACAGTAGCAGTCGCGCGGTTCCGGACTGAAGCGCCTAGAACCACTCGGCCACCGCGGCCGGCCGACCGCAACACCAGCGCGCCTAGAACCGCTCGGCGACAACGGCCGGCGCCACTTGAGAGGCTCCACCGAACTTGTCTGTGTGCTAGCCGCGCTGGATTAGCCGAGCGGTCTAAGGCGCTGCAGTCATGGGCTGTGCGGCTGGTCCCGGCGGAGGTTCGAGTCCTCCCTCGGGCATGGGTGTGTGTCTTTGTCCTTAGGATAATTTAGGTTAAGTAGTATGTAAGCTTAGGGACTGATGACCTTAGCAATTAAGTCCCATAAGATTTCATACACATTTGAACTTTTGTCTGTGTGCTACACACGCAGGACTTCACCTGGAGTTGTGACCCGGAGTGCGATTTCGTATGACAGCTGGAGCACTCTCATGGTTATCCCGCGCACCCTGACAGCAAATTTGTACGTCAGTCTGGTGATTCGACCCGTTGTGCTGCCATTCATGAACAGCATTCAAGGGGGTGTTTTCAAGCAGGATAACGCTCGCCCAGATACCGCTGTTGTAACCCAGCATACTCTAGAGAGTGTCGACATGTCGTCTTGGGCTGCTCGATCACCAGATTTGTCTCCAATAGAGCACATATGGGGCATCGTCGGACGACAACTCCAGTGTCATCACAAAATCATTAACTGTCACTCTATAGACCGACCAACTGCAACAAGCATGGAACTCCATCCCACAAACTGGTATCCGAAACCTGTACTGTGGCATCGATAGCTACGATGCCACGGCGTAGGTACAAGTCCTTAGGTTGGCACTACGACACAGACGACGACGACAGTCCCCTCTAGCCGGCGCTGTGCAGCTCTACGAGCGCCGCTCCAGATTCTGCCCAATTATTTCCGAGTAGATGACCAAGCAACTTAGCTTCTACTTAATAGTGGGCGAGCCACTACAGATTTTGCCTGTGTAACTTTTGTGAGCTATGATGTACAGCTTGGCACCTACGTGCTCATCTCAGCCAAAGTTAACTTACATTTTATGTATTCCAGTTATTGTGTAGTGGTATAGTAAAACCACTTTTAATTACAGTACCGAAGCATTTCACCTTTTTCTGCTCCTACTCACTTCCTACATTCGGCCTACCCTTCAGTTTACAGGTGCAGACCCACGCGCCGCCTTCCAGGCTGGATACAAAATGTACCACACAATGCAAGCATGTTTGCATGCTTGCATTGATTTTTCTGGCGCCAACGGCCTTGTCGCAGTGGAACACCGGTTCTCGTCAGATCACCGAAGTTAAGCGCTGTCGGGTTGGGCTAGCACTTGGATGGGTGACCATCCGGTCTGCCGAGCGCTGTTGGCAAGCGGGGTGCACTCAGTCCTTGTGAGGCAAACTGAGGAGCTACTTGATTGAGGAGTAGCGGCTCCGGTCTCGGAAACTGACATACGGCTGGGAGAACGGTGTGCTGACCACATGCCCCTCCATATCCGCATCCAGTGACGCCTGTGGGCTCAGGATGACACGGCGGCCTGTCAGTACCTTTGGGCCTTCATGACCTGTGCGGGAGGAGTTAAGTTTTTTATTGAACTTTCTGGCGGTTACGCCGGTTATTAACGTACCAGAATTTCACATTTGCAATGGCTTTTCTTGCGCTTACATTAATCTTGATCTTGCAATGTTAATCACTTAAACATATTACCTAGAAAAATATATTCCCGAAATTTCATTGCTTTGCTTTAATAACTTTTTGGTGTTACGAGTTTTCTTCCTTCAGTGTATAACCACCCGATCTCTCAGCCGGGAAGTTTTAACTGAAGTGAACACCGGACATGAGAGCGTACATTACATAAACATGCATTCCACTTGTTTTGACATCCATCCACTCTACTTTTCTCCACACTGAACCCCATCTATTTCTACGTGTTAAAAAAATGACGAAATTCCTCCTGATGTATCAAGGTGTTGGTTTTATTGGCAACTAGTTTCGATGTTGCTACAACATCATCTGCAGGCCCATACTTGTTGACAGCAACCGTATGTGTCTAACACTACTAGTCAGTGGTGAGATAGGCGTGTTCCCGCATGGAACACGCCTGTCTCACCACTGACTACTAGTGTTAGACACATACGGTTGCTGTCAACAAGTATGGGCCTGAAGATAATAATGATGTAAGAACATCGAAACTAGTCGCCAATAAAACCAACACCTTGATACAGCTGGAGGAATTTCGTCATTTTTTAACATATATTATACTAATTGACGTCCCAAATCGTCCATTTCTATTATGGATATACGAAGACCATCTATTTCTTTCTCTATTTGCGTTGACACCTATAAAATATGTCTCCAATCCACACACTCTCTCCATACTCACATTCGAGATGTAAGTGACACCACCATATTCCGGCAGGAGAATCTTCCTTTCGTTTCCTGCTATAATCTAGTATACTCCCAACATACAAAACATTAGAGGCAGAGGCAAGACGATCAAATTTATTCCTCTCGATGCCTGGGGAGAAGGGCACCGTGTGTTCTTGGAACTCGCAAGTGCTGAGACCCCTGTTCTGTTGTTTAGCCTTAAGTCACGGGCGAGTGCAACTCTGGGGATGGGGAGGACGCAACAAAGCAGAGGGTGGGTCTGGAGGGAGACTGCCGCGTTATCGCACGTCACAGCCCACCGCCGCCGCCACCAAACGGCCGGGGCGCCCGCATGGGGCGGCGTCTGCGTCGGCGTCGGCGTCGGGTGGTGCGTACCGTGTGCAGCCAAATGAAACCGCCACCAAGTTGCACACCACCCGCCGCGGGCTGTCAGATCGCTGCCTGCCGGCGTACCGCGGGGGTGCTGTTGGTGGGCGGAGCCGTGAAGAGTGTTTGTGTGGGCGGGGGGCAGCTGCTCCTAGCGCCACCAGGCGCCACGCAGTCGGCGGCGAGGCAGCCTTATTCCCTCCGCCGTTGTCTGCGCGCTCACGCTGTTTGTATCTCTGCCGGCTACGAGCACTATTCCTTCCCTCGGAGCACGGGACAGGGTGGGCTACGACAGTTTAAAAGCCCGCATGTTTTCGCGTTATTGCTCCGTTACTACTTCCCTTTTTGCGCTCTGTACCTTTCAGTTAGCGCAGATGTCTCCAAAGTAGAGCAAAGAAAACATTATTACACTACTGGTCATTAAAATTGCTACACCAAGAAGATGACGTGCTACAGACGCGAAATTTAACCGACAGGAAGAAGATGCTGTGATATGCAAATGATTAGCTTTTCAGAGCAATCACACAAGGTTGGCGCCGGTGACGACACCTACAACGTGCTGACATGAGGAAAGTTTCCAACCGATTTCTCATACACACAGCAGTTGACCGACGTTGCCTGGTCAAACGTTGCTGTGATGTCTCGTGTAAGGAGGAGAAATGCGTACCATCACGTTTCCGACTTTGATAAAGGTCGGGTTTTAGCCTATCGCGATTGTGGTTTATCGTATCGCGACATTGCTGCTAATGTTGGTCGAGATCCAATGATTGTTAGCTGAATATGGAATCGGTGAGTTCACGAGGGTAATACGGAACGCCGAGCTGGATCCCAACGGCCTCGTATCACTAGCATTCGAGATGACAGGCATTTTATCCGCATGGCTGTAACGGATCGTGCAGCCACCTCTCGATGCCAGAGTCGTTTGCAAGACAACAACCATCTGCACGAACGGTTCGACGACGTTTGCAGCAGCATGGACTATCATCTCGGAGACCATGGCTGCGTTTACCCTTGACGCTGCATCACAGACAGGAGCGCCTGAGATGGTGTACTCAAATAGGAACCTGGGTGCACGAATGGCAAAACATTTTTTTCCGATGAATCAAGGTTCTGTTTACAGCATCATGATGGTCGCATCAATGTTTAGCGACATCGCGGTGAACGCACATTGGAAGCGTGTATTCGTCATCCCCATACTGGCTTATCACCCACCGTGATGGTATAGGGTGCCATTGGTTAAACGTCTCGGTCACCTCTTGTTCGCATTGACGGCATTTTGAACAGTGAACGTTACATTTCAGATGTGTTACGACCCGTGGCTCTACCCTTCAAAATGAATGGTTCAAATGGCTCTGAGCACTATGGGACTTAACTTCTAAGGTCATCAGTCCGCTAGAACTTAGAACTACTTAAACCGAACTAACCTAAGGACATCACACAACATCCATGCCCGAGGCATGATTCAAACCTGCGACCGTAGCGGTCGTTCGGTTCCAGACTTTAGCGCCTAGAACCGCTCGGTAACCCCCGCCGGCTCTACCCTTAATTCGATCCCTGCGAAATCCTACAGTTCAGTAGGATAATGCACGACCGCATGTTGCAGGACCTGTACGGGCCTTTCTGGATACAGAAAATGTTCGACTGCTGCTCTGGCCAGCACATTCTCCAGATCTCTCACCAATTGAAAACGTCTGGTTAATGGTGGCAGAGCAACTGGCTCGTCACAATACGCCAGTCACTACTCTTGATGACCTGTGGTATCGTGTTGAAGCTGTATGGGCAGCTGCACCTGTACACGCCATCCAAGCTCTGTATGACTCAATGCCCAGGCGTATGAAGGCCGTTATTACGGCCAGAGGTGGTTGTTCTAGGTACTGATTCCTCAGGATCTATGCACCCAACTTGCGTGAAAATGTAATCACATGTCAGTTCTATTATAATATATTTGTCCAATCAATACCCGTTTATCATCTGCATTTCTTCTTGATGTAGCAATTTTAATGGCCAGTAGTGAAATTGAACTGGAACTTTCATATCATAATGATACACAGGGTGTTATTGTCAGATCAGAAATAAAATGAATGATAGTCCACATGATCGCATTAGCTGTTTGCCATAGTCCATCTGAAGACCCACGACCAGTTTCGCACGTTAAAGGTGTATCCTCAGGTGCATTCATGTATGAAAGAATGACAACCATAAATGAATTTTAAAAACTACCTTAAGGAACTTTCACCAAAAATGCTATTCTGTGTAGGTACCGTCAAACGCCATTTTGTTAAATAAACTTGAGAAACCTTTTGTTACGAATGCAATATAATGTGGTACTGTTTATCAGTTTTTATATTCATTATTTACAAGTAATCACTTCAAGGCTGATAAGAATTACGATGTTCGAAGGTACAGTTATTAACGACAGTGAGTGATCGCTTAACTGTTGTCATCAAGCTAAAACGCTGTTAAACACCGATGGTGGGCATTCTAAATAAAATACATAAGCTGAGAAAATGTGGGTGTCACTCGACGACCCTAATATCTCCGGTAATCGAGCTATCACCCAACCAAGAACACCTTGTTCTTCCGATTGCAGTTTCCCACTACAAGAGGTGCGCTTCTGGATCTACAGCCTCGCTAATCACGGTCTATTTCTACTATACGGGTCCGTTATATTCTCGAAGGGGGCGATCTTATGCAGCTTTCAATGGACATTATCAAATTTTGTATACGCATTTCTGCCCAACCAACCGCAGGCACTGCTGAGCGAATTGCATGAGCACTTCTCACTTTCATTGGTAAGACGGGGCTTTAGTAGTTAGCATAATCCCCATCTTATCCTATAATTTGCTCCTCTGAACGTGTACTCGTTATGCAGGTCTTGGAGTCACTCACGTCCATCTAGAAAGTATTTACTGAGGGTAATGAAGGCGATATTAGCCTGATGTACTCGACAATGCCCTGTAGCTACACTGTCTAAAGAATCGTCCCAAGAAATACCAAATTAAGATCAGCCTGAAGATGCCTAAATAAGGTGAAACACTTAGTTGATATATAAAAAAACTAAAATTGCACCCAAGACTGTTTTCAACTATTTTAATCTAGTTTTTCTTAGGACTCGTATTTTAATCAGCTTTTATTTTTAATTACTGAGATTTGTACAAAACCTAAAAAAGCAAGCACACTTCCCAGAATATTTCCATTGTGCTAAAAGTGTTAGTAATGTTACCAACGATAAGTAACACCCATTGTTATTGTATAATTTATCTCCAGTTGTCACCTTAATTTGTAAATGACTCCCAATATTCGAAAAATAAAGTACTACTGTCTTATACAACTGTCACGCCTTCTACCGGCATCTACTAGCTACCCGCGCAGTAGGTACGGCCCATTGCCCTTGTTACTTTCCGCTTTGATTTACTATCGGCTGCCTCTGCACACGATGTTATCATTCCTCTGTGGCTGGAAAGTTGGTGTCGTACTACATTTACGGGACTCTTTCGCTTATGCGCCCTATTTTTCATGTCCAAATTAGAGTGTCCCTCAATGAAGAATTTTTTAACTTTGGATGCAATCCATGGGAATATATGAAACAAATGGATAATTTAATAGACTTTATTAACACATTGACGCTCAGAGTCCTCGACGTGTTACGAAAACCAGCTACACAATTCGACGCCGCTCGTGGGGAACAATTTGATCATTTGAGTTGTTGACTTGAGAACTGTACAATATTTTCTTTCAGTAAGAGCTCAAAAAATGATTTATCAACATGTATGTACTGAGTCTTCTGGTTTTACTGCAAGTAATCTGTCCTTAAAGTTGTTACGTACGATACAATCTATCTACTGCATTAGGGAGCAGTTTTGAAGCGACGCACCATTTTGTCATTACTGTAAATAGATCTATGTCATCCCAGTGAGAGAGTCTGGAATTTTCAGTTAACACCGGATTGCCAGAAATTTCTCATAGTTATCGTTTAGTATCACCTCAACCCCCCGACACCTGAAGCGTGCAGGTAATCATAAGCAACGATATTGTTTTCGTGGTTCTGTAGAGAAACTGGAAATGTTTTGCAGTGAGGGAAGTGACGGACGAAAGCGAGAAGACAGATCTAACAGCAGGGTCAGACGGTAATAGGTTTCTTTTATTCGTGACGGCCATGTTGATGACAGGTTGTATATCAGTGTTCTTTCTTCTTCCGACACGCTATCCACGGGATTAGAATTATTACCTCTGCAACGACTACTCGCGTGTCGCCGTGCCACCGGTGGGGTGAGTGGCACGAAAAGAAAGAGCCATGTTCCACTCGAGCCAAGGAAGAAGGCCTGCCTGACCCTTCTGAAGTTGTTCGGCAAGTTACTGGGTCGACACGATACCTGATGATGAGCTGATGAAAGCAGCAATAACCTACGGAATATGTAACAGATACACTAGGGTCAGTCAGATAGAAACGAGAGACACAGAAGGAAAGTAAGTAAACTGTTCATTATTTCAAAAGTAATCGACGTAGCGGTTAATACATTTCTTCTTTCGGGAGACAGGATCGTCAATACCTTCGTGGCGAAACGTTTGTCGTTGTCTACGAAACCATGATTGTATCGAGGCGTGCACCTGTTCGTCCGAAGCAAATCGACGGCCACGAATGTCTTTTTTCAGGGCTCCAAAAATATGGAAGTCGCATGCACAAAGATCAGGACTGTAAAGAGAATGTGTAAGGGCTTTCCCAGCGAAACTTTTGTATCGTACACTACTGACCATTAAAATTGCTACACCAATTAGAAATGTACGGGATAAACGGGTATTCATTGGACAAATATATTATACTAGAACTGACATGTGTTTACATTTTCACGCAATTTGGGTGCATAGATCCTGAGAAATCAGCACCCAGAACAACCACCTCTGGACGTAGTAACGGCCTTCATACGCCTGGGCATTGAGTCAAACAGAGCTTGGATGACGTGTACAGGTACAGCTGTCCATGCAGCTTCAACACGATACCACACTTCATCAAGAGTAGTGACTGACGTATTGTGACGAGCCATCATTGACCAGACGTTTTCAATTGGTGAGAGATCTGGAGAATGTGATAGCCAGAGCAACAGTCGAACATTTTCTGTATTCAGAAAGGCCCACACAGGACCTGCAACATGCGGTCGCGCATTATCCTGCTCAAATGTAGGGTTTCGCAGGGATCGAATGAAGGGTAGAGCCACGGGTCGTAACACATCTGAAATGTAACGTCCGTTGTTCAAAGTGCCGTCAATGCGAACAAGAGGTGACCGAGACGTGTAACCAATGGCACCCCATACCATCACGCCGGGTGATACGCCAGTATGGCGATGACGAATACACGCTTCCAATGTGCGTTCACCGCGATGTCGCCAAACACGGATGCGACCATCATGATGCTGTAAACAGAATCTGGATTCATCCGAAAAAATGACGTTTTGCCATTCGTGAAACCAGGTTCGTCGTTGAGTACACCATCGCAGGCGCTCCTGTCTGTGATGCAGCGTCAAGGGTAACCGCAGCCATGGTATCCGAGCTGATAGCCCATGCTGCTGCAAACGTCTTCGAACTGTTCGTGCAGATGGTTGTTGTCGTGCAAACGTCCCCATCTGTTGACTCAGGGATCGAGACGTGGCTGCACGATCCGTTACAGCCATGCGGATAAGATGCCTGTCATCTCGACTGCTAGTGATACGAGGCCGTTGGGATCCAGCACGGCGTTTCGTATTATCCTTCTGAACCCACCGATTCCATATTCTGCTAACAGTCATTGGATCTCGACCAACGCGAGTAGCTATGTCGCGATACGATAAACCGCAATCGCGATACGCTACAATCCGACCTTTATCAAAGTCGGAAACGTGATGTTACGCATTTCTCCTCCTTACACGAGGCATCACAACAACGTTTCACCAGGCAACGCCGGTCAACTGCTGTTTGTGTATGAAAAATCGGTTGGAAACATTCCTCATGTCAGCACGTTGTAGGTGTCGCCACCGGCGCCAACCTTGTGTGTATGCTCTGAAAAGCTAATTATTTGCATATCACAGCATCTTGTTCCTGTCGGTCAAATTTCGCGTCTGTAGCACGTCATGTTCGTGGTGTAGCAATTTTAATGACCTGTAGTGTAGTTGAAAGGGCCTTGGCAACATGTGGGAAAGACATTGGCGGCCGTCGATTTGTTTCAGGCTATGGCATGCACGCGTGGGTCAATCACTGTTCCGTAGGCAAGCACAAACATTTTACCATGAATTAATTGGCCGTTTTTTCCACGAAGGCACAGATTGTCTTGTCGCACAATGGGATAAATGTATTAACAGTTATGGAGATTACTTTTGAAATATTGTGATAAACAGTTTATCTACTTTTTTCCGTGTTTCTCGTTTTCATTTTACAGGCCCTAGTTAGCCCTTTGTTGGTTTCCTCTCAGGATGAATGAATCGCCGCCGAGGTCTTCGCAAATTATGCGATTTGTTTTGCAGATATGAAAATTTATCTGCTTTTCGGAGTTCGGAAATCACTTTCATTGGCATAACCATTCAATAATCGAAGTCCCCCTTGCGGCTTGGTGCTGTACATAGATTTATATTAGACTAGGAACATAATACTTCCATTCTTCGATTTTTCCGTGGTTTTTTGGAAATTTGTGGTAAGCTCCTATGGGACCAAACTGCGAAGATCATCGGTCCCTAGGCTTACGCACTACTTGAACTAACCTACGCTAAAGACAACACACACATCCATGCCCCACCAGGGAGGACTTGAACCTCCGACGGGGGGAGCCGCATTCCGCCTTTACTTTGTGGCAGTTGACTACTTTGTTTTCCAGCAACGCTCTGCATATGTTGAAAATACACTTAATACCGTCATTCAGCCTCCACGTTTGGAATAGTTTTCCTAATAAATAGTCGAGTGAGCTATTAGTAAACTCTAGTATGAGCAGGGAGAGCAACCTTCAACAGGGCATGGAATAACCGCATTCTGGAGTTGAAGTCAGCCTGCTTGCTGATGGTAGTTCTACGTTATACCCGTAATATCCGATGGTCGCTGTTTTGTAATGTAGCGTTGTTTCCTCAGTTATCTTTCTGGACTGGTTCAAAATGGCTCTGAGCACTATGGGACTTAACTTCTGAGGTCATCAGTCCCCTAGAACTTAGAACTACTTAAACCTAACTAACTTAAGGACATCACACACATCCATGGCCGAGGTAGGATTCGAACCTGCGACCGGAGCGGTCGCGCGGTTCCAGACTGAAGCGCTTAGAACCGCTCAGCCACACCAGACGGCTTCGGAAACTGGACAACGTGAGATTACACCAGACACGATATCATCACAGACATTAAGACAAATAGTCATATCTCATAAGAAAATCTGCCAAAGCGCTTGATCATTAAGAAAGTGCTTCTCACTGTCCACAAGGACGTCTGATTCGACATTTTAGGATCTTACAGGAAACAACTCTGTATGACTTCATTCAAACATCTGCCATGTGAGGGTGGTACTTCTCTTTGTCTCGAAAAAGATGCAGAAACTTATATATATGGCTGCTTCTCATTGTACACGCAGTAAGCTGAGGTTTGTCTGCGAAGGAACTTTGTCGTAACGTATGTTACAACATTTGTGAAATCAGCACTTTGGCTCTCAGCACTATGGGACTCAACTGCTGAGGGCATTAGTCCCCTAGAACTTAAAACTAGTTAAACCTAACTAACCTAAGGACATCACACACATCCATGCCCGAGGCAGGATTCGAACCTGCGACCGCAGCGGTCTCGCGGTTCCAGACTGCAGCGCCAGAACCGCGCAGCCACTTCGGCCGGCAATCAGCACTTTCTACATGACTGTAGTTATTATTACAGTTACCGAGTCAGCTGATGATGGTGAGGTCTTGTTGAAACTAATAGGGAGAAAATATGTATATCCCATCAAGAAGGCAATTAATTAAATTGCGACGATGAAAGTTATTTGTATGGTGCCTTTCTTATTGCTGGAGAGTAGCTACAGGGGGGCGATATTACCTCTGAGTATGTTATGCTTGGTTTTCCTTATAACGGAGACACGTGTTACGTCACGCCTGCCGATTCGTGGCTCACGAGGAAGATAGGCCGCGTCGTGTATGTCACAGCACATGACACTGCAGGTCTTATGACTGCCAGCAGCCGTCTCCGGCGGGTAGCGAGTAACGATTTCGGACGAGTTTAATAATTATTAACTGCGCGTTTAAATGCATGCAAGCTCTCGGCAGGACACGACAAAGTTAAGATCTTTAGTGGGCACCTGTTCATTGACGTAATGATTTTCCCTTGGGCTCTGCACGGAATCGAGTATTGGCGAAGTATGGCGGGGAATGCGACTAGTGTGACGTCAAAGGTTCGTTGCAGGGCACGTATTTCTCACTGCCGATTTGTTACGCGCGCAGGCGGACGCAGAATGGCGGCTGGCTGCGGCAGACTGCATTCGGCATTCACTGTGTGCTTGCGGCAGACAACAGAACACACCAGCACGGCAAGGGGCGCGCCTTATCTGAGGCCGGCTGGCAGGCGTTCAGCTTATCTGCCGCATTAAGCATTCGCCAGCTCCTCGCGACGTGACTCACATCCCCGCTGTTTAACGGCGATCACGCCAAGGAGGACTCTTACCGCTCAGCTGCCGGGACTCACGTACTTCAGCTTGGAAATCAAACGCTTATAGACATAGCAACTTACACTTAGCCGCGGAGGATTTCGCGGCCACGGAAACTTGACATCAAAATTTTCCAGGCATAGTGCCACATCATATTGTAAAAACACTGTCACTGAATAAAGTTGATGTTTCAGCGACGGTTGCAGCTGTCATCCTTTAGGTGTTTTTGTGTGGTACCTGTAGTGCCACTCTCGAACTGTGAATGTACAATACTGGCCATTAAAATTGCTACACCAAGAAGAAATGCAGATCATAAACGGGTATTCATTGGACAACTATATTATACTAGAACTGACATGTGATTACATTTTCACGCAGTTTGGGTTCATAGATCCTGAGAAATCAGTACCCCCAACAACCACCTCTGGCCGTAATAACGGCCTTGATACGCCTGGGCATTGAGTCAAACAGAGCCTGGATGGCGTGTACAGGTACAGCTGCCCATGCAGCTTAACACGATACCACAGTTCATCAAGAATAGTGACTGGCGTATTGTGACGAACACGTTGCTCGGCCACCATTGACCAGACGTTTTCAATTGGTGAGAGATCTGGATAATGTGCTGGCCAAGGTAGCAGTCGAACATTTTCTGTATCCAGAAAGGCCCGTACAGGACCTGCAACATGCGGTCGTGCATTATCCTGCTGAAATGTAGGATCTCGCAGGGATCGAATGAAGGGTAGAGCCACGGGTCGTAACACATCTGAAATGTAACGTCCACTGTTCAAAGTGCCGTCAATGCGAACAAGAGGTGACCGAGACGTGTAACCAATGGCAGCCCATACCATCATGCCGGGTGATACGCCAGTATGGCGATGACGAATACACGCTTCCAATGTGCGTTCACCGCAATGTCGCCAAACACGGATGCGACCATCATGATGCTGTAAACAGAACATGGATTCGTCCGAAAAAAATGACGTTTCTCCATTCGTGCACCCAGGTTGGTCGTTGAGTACACCATCGCAGGCGCTCCTGTCTATGATGCAGCGTCAAGGGTAACCGCAGCCATGGTCTCCGAGATGATAGTCCATGCTGCTGCAAACGTCGTCGAACTGTTCGTACAGATAGTTCTTGTCTTGCAAACGTCTCCATCTGTTGACTCAGGGATCGAGACGTGGCTGCACGATCCGTTACGGTCATGCGGCTAAGATGCCTGTCATCTCGACTGCTAGTGATACGAGGCCGTTGAAATCCAGCACGGCGTTCCTTATTACCCTCCTGAACCCACCGATGCCATATTCTGCTAATAGTCATTGGATCTCGACCAACTTTCATCATGTCAGCACGTTGTAGGTGTCGCCACCGGCGGTAACCTTGTGTGAATGCTCTGAAAAGCTAATCATTTGCGTATCACAGCATCGTCTTCCTGTCGTTTAAATTTCGCCTCTGTAGCGCGTCAACTTCGTAGTGTAGCAATTTTAATGGCCACTACTGTAACTTTTAACCATGTGGTTCACTTGTCCACTGTAGTGTACAGTTATTGATGTCGCTTTTTCGGTGCTTTCAATCAGTCTTGAGGCTGCAAATGCTCACACCGCACTCCAGTGGACACTCCCTACTGGTACTGTGCCCTGTGTGCATTTGCAACCTGAGGACTGACTGAAAACGCCGTAGAGGTGATAATTAACAGTTGTCCAACACAGTGCACATGTGCACCACATGGTTAATGAAACTTGCCGCATCGTCAGAGGGTCTCCGTTCCATACCTCTGGAGAAGCTGTACTGCCTTGCTGGAACAGCACCCCTAGACACACGAAGGCTTTCGGCAGTCAGGAAAGAGAGGCCCAAAACCACATCTACAGCCCAACCCATGTTCGGACATCAGAACAAAAATGGCTTTAAGCACTATGGGACTTTACATCTGAGGTCATCAGTACCCTAGAACTTAGAACTACTTAAACCTAACTAACTTAAGGACATCACACACATCCATGCCCGAGGAATGGTCGCTCGGTCCCAGACTGAATCGCCTAGAACCATTCGGCCACACCGGCCGGCACATCAGAACAGCCAAGTCTTAAGTCAAGCAGAGTTCCCTGAGAACAACCGAGGCACTCGCCACCTAAGCACGCAAGACTTCTAGTGGCCAACACATCAAAGACTGGCTGGTACCAGAGGAGAGAATTCCCCCTGTCCACAGAGAAAACTGGGAAGCTTGAAGACACTCTGCAGATTCGAAGCGGTGTCAGAAGGTACAAATCCAACCTACCTGTACCGCGCTACACAGTAGAGTCAACGCTGTGCGAGTGTGTTGTCAGACAAAAGACCACCTGTTACAGTACATCTGTGCCCATCTACGTGCACTGTCGAAGATCTGGCCAAAGCTACAACCAAGACAATTTATATGGCCAAATAGTGGTCCGGGGAAGTGTGATACACCAGCGGAAAAAAATTTAGTACCCCCCTTTAGGTGTTTCCAAGTCACTCAAGATTTATATTCGCATCATTGCATATGGAGTACATGAAATGATTACAGTTACAAGATCAATAGCACAAGCGGTTCCGAGATACCAAGTATCGACCCCAGCTGAAGCTCCCATTTTAGTACGTGGTGCAGCCTCCACGGGCGGTAATACAGGCGCTGACTCTGGCCTCTTGCAGAGGGCAAACAGTGTCCTGGGTTACGTTATTCCACGCCTGCTCCATCTGTTCACGTAGTTCTGTTAAAGAGTTGTTGGATGACGAATCGCACGAGTCACTTGTCGTCCCATCGTATCCAACGCCTGTTCGTTGGAGACCAGTCCGGAAATCTTGCTGGTCAGAGAAGTTGCTGCACATCTTGCAGAGCACGCTGAGTTTCATGGGCAGTGTGTGGGAGAGCATTATGCTGTTGGAGCAAGACATCACTTTCCTGTTGCAAGAACGTGTCTAACAACATTCTGCTCGTACCGAGCGCTGGTTAGCGGCCCCAAGGGTGAACGAGAGTTGTAACTTATCACAATACAAACCATAAGGCCTGGGGTGGGGGCAGTGATCCTCTGACGGCACCGTGCTCATTGATGCGACGGCGCGAGTGGAAGACAGGCTAGAGAGGTGCTTGCCTGTAATCCCACTGTTAATAACCGGTCCGCAACAGTTCGTGTTGACACGTCTGGGATCACAAGCCCTTTTACCTGTACGACTTGCCATTTCATCCCTTACAATACTACGATCCTGGCGGGCATCTGTGCTGCGTGCTCGTCCAGAACCTCCTCTACAGGTGTGAGAAAGTTCACGTGATCACTGACATCAGCATCGTTGTACAACTGACGCATCACGTCCTCCTTGTGTGGCAATTCTCCGAAAGGACCAGCCCGACACTCGGAAGGCCACCATTTGACCCGCTTCAAACTCAGTTGGCTGTGGGAAGCACGAGTGCATTTGCGTTACCTGCTTGCTTCACATGTTTGCACCACACTGAGGCTTCTGGCTATGAGCTGGTCGCTATGCCACTATGCTCTGTGTTGGCGGACGACGTTGAAACCATTACCAGTTCTCAATATTCCGTAACGAAAGATCCACCAGAAAATTGTAGGAAGCTCGGGTCATATATGAAGCCAACTAACGGATCAGAACCATCAGGCCAGTGTCTTGTGGATCCGTCTGGTGTTGGATCTGAAGACAACAAAGCACATTAAACAATGCTACTTGATTGGAAAATATTGCAGGTGTTCAAATGTGTACGGACTGACTGTTACAAGATTCTAGAGCATATTATAAGGTCGAAAAACTTTACTGGAGTAAAAGTAATTTCTCTCAGGAAATTTATAGGGATTCAGGAAAAGCAGCTTGTGAGAAACATCTCGCAAATACAAAACGCAAGAAAACTGAATAGATGCGTTAAGCTCCATACCCCGAATGTCATGACTGTATTGGGGTTGTCGTATGACAACGAAGAAATAGTAATATAACCGCCGCAAATATGTGACTGGAACGAAAAACTTTTTTACCAATACAGCTCTGCACTTTATAATAGATAACTGTAGGCAAACAAAGAGAAACTTCAAATTTGGCCTCTTGAAGCATAAAGGACCGCTAGTGTTAAAAGCTTCAGGTACATGTAAATTTTATTGGAAATTGAGTTTTCATCATTTTGAGCGATCGCTTCCCGTGATCCACTGCCTCTTTATTGCGGCGTCTCAAACATGAAGTTTTGAATATTGTTGTTATTTCTTCACGCTGAATAGACAAACTCGTAACAGAGGGACCATATATTCTCAGAATCCTCTCTCTCTCTCTCTTCCTCTCTCCCTCCCCTGATAAGCAATTTTGAAATTTGTGGTAAGTTTTATGGGACGAAACTACTGAGGTCATCGCTCCCTAAGCTTGAACACTATTTAATGTAACTTAAACTAACTTACACTAAGGATAACACACACACCAATGCCCAAGAGAGGACTCGAACCTCCGACGGGGCCGGCCGGGGTGGCTGAGCGGTTCTAGGCGCTACAATCTGGAACCGCGCGACAGCTACGGTCGCAGGTTCGAATCCTGCCTCGGGCGTGGATGTGTGTGATGTCCTTAGGTTAGTTAGGTTTAAGTGGTTCTAAGTTCTAGGGGACTGATGACCTCAGAAGTTAAGTCCCATAATGCTCAAGACCATTTGAACCTCCGACTGGGGGGAAGCCGCCACCTGATAAGCCAACTCGGTAGGGGATGATAATAATAAGTCAAATGATTTGTGAGTCACCTTCACAGTGGATGACTTACGCATCCTTCGGATTCTTTTCATAAACCTCAGTCTGCTACCTGTTTGCCTGGTACTCACACTCGTGATGCACACATTGATACCAAACTAAAAAGACGATGGTTATGTCCTTCGAGCATTGTTCGCCATGCCGCAGCTGTGCGAGTTCACAGACGCTTGGTATTGACTGGTGCAGAACACAGATGGCCAACTGCCAATGTACTATATGCCGTACACGTTCACCTGTTGGCGCTGAACCGGTTACGCCTCACACGACAGATGGATGGACGCAAACAATGACGCTAAGATTGGCAGCAGTTCGAGTTTGCCAAGAGATCCAGCTTTGATTCCGACTACAATGATAATCGCATACACATGAGATTACTTTGATGGCCGCCAAATTCCGCCACGCATTGTTTTTAGTCAGCTGCAGAGCTTTATTTATAAAGCGGTCCCGGCCTTGCTTTTTTAAAGTCATCAGTCTTTTGACTGGTTTGATGCGGCCCGACACGAATTCCTTTTCTGCGCCAACCTCTCTATCTCAGTGTAGTACTTGCACCATAAGTCGTCAGTTATTTGCTGGATGTATTCCAATCTCTGTCTTTCCCTAGAACTTTTGTCCTCTGCAGTTCACTCTAGTACTATGGAGGTTATTCGCTGATACCTTGACAAATGTCCCATGATCCTGTTCTTTCTGCTTGTCAGTGTTTTCCATATGTTCATTTCTTCGCCGATTCTTAGGAGAGCCTTCTCATAGTCCACTTAATTTTCAACATTCTTCTGTAGCACCATATCTCAAACGCTTCTCTTCTTCTTCTTCTTCTTCTTCTTCTCCGGTTTTTCCACCGTCCGGTTTTCACTACCGTACAATACTGTGCTCCAAACG
This sequence comes from Schistocerca piceifrons, assembly GCF_021461385.2. NCBI lineage: Eukaryota > Metazoa > Arthropoda > Insecta > Orthoptera > Acrididae > Schistocerca > Schistocerca piceifrons. Next base: position 183,521,711 of record NC_060145.1, read on the forward strand.
TACATTCTCAGAAATTTCTTCCTCAAATTAAGGGTTAAGTTTGATGCCAGTAGACGTCTCTTGGCCAGGAATGCCCTCTTCGTCTGTGCTAGTCTGATGTTCATGACCTCCTTACTTCGTCCGTCATTGGTTATTCGCTTCAGCCCTGATGTCACTGCTCTTCTTACTCGTTTAATTCCTAAGGGATTTATACTGCTGTATTCCTGTCCGTCCATGAGCATTTCTGTAGTTCTTTCGTCGATCAGTTAAAGTATTTCTTCTGTTACCCACGGTTGCGTCGCTGTTGCCTCCCCTCTATTTATGTTTGTCTCTCCAACATCTGTGATCGCCATTTTTACAGAGCTCCACTCATCCTCAACTGAACTTCCTACTCTGGTATACCGTATCGCAGTATTCACATCCTTAGCGAACTCCAAATGTGTATCACAATTTCTCAGTAGTTCAGTATCCCACTTTCTTCCACACTAATTCTCCCTGATGATTACCTTAAACTTCGGCATACTCTTCATTATTAAATTGTGATCTAAGTCTATAACCGCTCCTGGGAACACCTTAAACTCCAATATCTCATTCCTAAATCTTTGTCTGACCATGAAGTGATTCAGCTGGAATCGTCCCATGTTTCTAGGTCTTTTCCAAGACTATCTCCTCGTCTTGTGATTCCTGAACAGAGTATTTGCTATTACCATCTGAAATGTATTGCAGAACTTTCTCTTCTTTCATTCCTACTTCCAAGCCCATCTTCCTTCTATTCCTTCCCCTACAACCGCGTTCCAAACCCCCATGAGTTTTAGGTTTTCATCTTCCTTTACATACTTAATTACTTGATAAATATTCTCATATGCTTTCTCTGTTTCTTCATCTGCTTTCAACGGCGACATGTATACGTGAACTGTCGTTTTCGGCATGGTTTGCTGCCGAATCTGTGAGAGCAAACCTGTCACAGAACTCTTCACATTAACTCACACTGTGCCTATTCATAACGAATCCTACTCCCGTTAAATCATTTTCTGCTGCTGTTGATATTACCCTAAATTCGCATGACCAGAAATCATCATCTTCTTCCCATTTCACTTCACTGACCCCCACTGTATCTAGACTGAGCCTTTGCGTTTCCGTTTTCAGACTTTCTAGCTTCCTTACCACGTTCAAACTTCTAAAATTCCATGCTCCGACTCGTGTAATCTTATCGCGTTGTTGGCTGCTTCATCTTTTTCTCATGGTCACCCCCCCCCCCCCCCCCCCCCTTGGCAGTCCCTCCCGGAGATTCGAATGGCAGATTATTCCGAAATCATCTTTTGCCGATGGAGAAATTATCACGACACTCTTTCAGTTACAGACCATGTGTCCTGTGGATACACGTTGTGTGTTTTTAATGCAGCGGTTTCCCTTGCCTTCTGCATCCTCATGCCATTGATCGTTGCTAGTTCTTCCGCTTTTTAGGGGCTGTCTCCCACCCCAAGTGCAAGAGAGTGCCCTGAACCTCTGTACGCTCCTCCGCCCTCTATGACAAGGCAGAAATCGAACATAGGTTTAAAAATTTTGACTCACTCAGTTTCAAGAGACATAGAATCAAAAGTGATAAGTGGTTCAGTATTACAAAAAATCACCAGTATTCAATTGATTACAATTTTCTGGAACACTGCTCAAAAATAATGATGTAATCGCGGTTCATATCACTATTTGAGCATTGCAAATAGTCAGTGCTGAACGGTGAAAACAGATGTTGAAGAACATAATCGTTCTTGTTAATTTTTCTGTTCACAAGGGCAACAAGCAGATGAAAGCAAATCATGTAGACACATGGAGCACATCAGCTACATTCTATTTCTATTGTACATTATGAATGAATTGTTATTAAGTTTTTAATTTATTACTGTTACCATAATTTCCTTCCTCTTTTAATATTTCATAGAAATGGCGGACAAATTGTTAATCGTGGAAAGCAAATCAAGCATTGTACTACACTGCTATGTCACTCTTTAAAAATATGTCCAGACTAAGGTTGGTGCCATTCTGCAACAATAAAACGGATGTTCGGAGAGGACTGCGAGAAACTACCGTATAGATCATATGGCGGGGGGGGGGGGGGGGGGGGGGGGGGGGAGGCAAGTCTTGCATATTGCACGTTCACGCGTACCTTAAGCCACGACACACGGCAACAGGGACATTATTGTCTTAGCAATGCTATACATATTCTTATGGCATGTGTTTGTAGCTGGTTTCTGTCGACATTGTTATTAAAATAGCACCTTTCCTCATTTTCTGTCATACCACAATACAGGGTGTTTGAAAAAGAGCTCCCTAGTTTCAATGTGTCCTAGAATCTGTATAAAGTGACATACACTATTCTAGTTTGTGGTGTGTGATTCATCAACTCTCCAAGTTTGACTCCCCTGCAGTTGGCAGGTCTTCTTGTCCTTGAGACGGCACCAGTGCTGTTTTTCTCATCTGTTCCCTCAGTTCAGTCCAGGCGTGCGTGCAGTGCAGCGCAGACCAACTCAGCAACAATGTGTACTCCGCAACAGAAAGCGCAGTGTGTTTATTGGCTTGTGAAAACTGAGTCTGTTATAACAGTGCAACGTAATTTTAGACGTCAGTTTGGTGGTGTACCACCTACAGCAAAAACTATCCGTCATTGGCTAAAGTCTTTCAAGGAAACCGGTAGCGTTTTAGAAGCAAAATCACCAGGTAGTACGTCTCTCCCCAAATGGACGATATTGAGGCGGAAAATGGGCTTGTGCTTTTCCAACAAGATGGCGTCCCACCTCATTTCAGTAACCATGTGTTCTTGACACCCGCTTTCCAGGAAGATGGATAGGCAGGGCTGGCCCAATACCTTGGCAACTACGAAGCCCAGACTTAACCTCACAGGACTTTTTCTTTTGGGACCATATAAAAAATATTGTGCACAGTGAAAAGATCAGAGACATCAATAATTTAGGGGAAAGAATCGTCACGGCTGTTGGGGGCAGTTACACCTGAAATGTTGGTGAATACGTGGCGGGAAGTGGAATATCGTCTCGACGTGTGCAGGGCAACAAATGGATCCCACGTTCACGTCTACTAACGTTAAATAAAACTTGAAGAAATTCTTTTCATGGTATATACTCATTGATGTAATTTTTATTATTTTCCCCATTAAATTTACACTTAAAACTAGGAAGTTCTTTTCCAAACACCCTGTATTTCTAAGCAATGCAAATTTCAAGAATGCAAACTATTCCTTTTTTAAAAAGGATTATTTAAAAACGAAAAACTTTAGTAGCTAATTGATATTTCAGTTTTTTACTCGGTTATTTGTAAAAAAAAAATTACACAAAAACGATCCATTATAAGCGAGACCAAACAAATATCGAAAAATACCGGTTACTCGGAACTGAAATAGCGGTATTGGCTTTAGCCGGTCGGTTTTTCCCATCCCTAGCACGGCCTACACCACCAGCATACAGTATTTGCTCGCGACTGAGGATCTGCATAATCGCGTATGCGTATAACTGAGGCCCGGGGCAATCTAATATCCACCGCATATTGTTTAAGTAAATGAACTTCCTGTGGTGTCACCGCCAGACACCACACTTGCTAGGTGGTAGCCTTTAAATCGGCCGCGGTCCGTTAGTATACGTCGGACTCGCGTGTCGCCACTATCAGTGATTGCAGACCGAGCGCCGCCACACGACAGGTCTAGTCTAGAGAGACTCCCTAGCACTCGCCCCAGTTGTACAGCCGACTTTGCTAGCGATGGTTCACTGCCTACATACGCTCTCATTTGCAGAGACGACAGTTTAGCATAGCCTTCAGCTACGTCATTTGCTACGACCTAGCAAGGCGCCATATTCAGTTACTATTGATATTGATATTGTGAATCATGTACCGTCAAGAGCGACGTTCATCATGAATGGATTAAAGTTAAGTATCGAACTAATTACGTCCGCTTTCTGAATTCTAATTCCTTGTCATGTTCCAGACCTCACGTCAGTATAGTTCCTCCCTCCTCACGCCAGCCTGCGTAAGCATAAAACGCGTGCATTTCGGTCTCCGTTCGTAACACTGTGTTGGCTCTTCTGCCAACACAACACTTTCGATATTTGCTAGCTTCCTGGTGTTGCAGTTTTAATGGCCGCCACTAGGTATGGCGCCTGTCGATGACTGTAAATGTTCGCGTGCTGGCAGCCTCGCCCACGTCCGTGGCGCCCCCAGGGCGTGCTAATCGCCGCTGCAAATTGCTTCGGCCTCGTCACCGCTATATTCAGCATAGCGCCGGCTGCGAATTACCGCGAGATGCCGGCCGGATTGTGGGTCACGTCACGCCTGCCCTTGGGTGCGCCAGTGTGTGTGTGTGTGTGTGTGTGTGTGTGTGTGTGTGTGTGTCTGTGTTTATTTCAGAGGTATGACATAGCGTCCGAGACCAGTTCAGATGCGAAAGAACCGCCGTGGACGCTCACAAGGACTGCACCGAAACAGCTTGCTAACTATGGGAATAGCTTGTATGAGCCTCGTCGGTTGCTACTGTGCAAGTGCCTCCGCATTCTGCAAAGGCAACAGCTCGATGTTTCTAGGTGGATCGTTTCCAATATATACCATTATGCTCTCAAATGCCGGCCGCTGTGGCCTAGCGGTTCTAGGCTATTCAGTCTCTAACCGCGCGGTCACAGGTTCGAAACCTGCTTCGTGATGGATGTGTGTGATGTCTTTAGGTTAGGTAGATTTAAGTAGCTCTAAGTTCTAGGGGACTGATGACCTCAGATGTTAAGTCCCATAGTGCTCAGAGCCATTTGAACCATTTTTTTGCTCTCAGATAATCCATCCTTTCATGGCCAGTGCAAAATCCACATCTAGAATCTACAAAAAAACTATGAAGTACTTGGCAGAGGGTATCCACCTTTCTACCATTAAGGTTTGTAGCCGTCCCACTGCCATATTGAGCGCGGGCTTAATGATTGCTTAAAGTCCTCAGTGCGGGCTGTAACTAGTTTAATGATATCTTCACGATCCATACAACGGCAATACATAGAGGTTTTATTACATTCCTAATTCTTCATTTAATACTTTTTTATTTTATAAGTAGGTTTTTGCGGGGTAGTTGGCGTCGTCCTTCAGCCGTTTGTGCAAGCAGGCTTTGCAGAGAATGTAGCGCAATAAAGCAGCGCATACAGTGTGACAATTATTGAACTATATGAAACAAAATCGTCATAACTTATGAACGGTGTGCGTTAGGACTTTCAAACTGCACGGTTGGCCACGAGGCACGATGCGAATTATATTAGCATTAGTATTAGGATTTAGTTTAGCGACGAAGCCCACTTTCATTTGGGTAGATTGGCGCATTTGGGGGACTGAGAATACGTATTTCGCGATCAAATGGTTCTGAGCACTATGAGACTTAACTTCTGAGGTCATCACTCCCCTAGAACTTAGAACTACTTAAACTTAACTAACCTAAGGACAGCACACACATCTCTGCCCGACGCAGAATACGAACCTGCGGCTGTAGCGGTCGCGCGGTTCCAGACTGCAGCGCCTAGAACCGCTCGGCCACAGTGGTCGGCTCCAGCTACATTTTACGAAAATGAAACTGCTAATATCTCCCGAGGTTGCAGGTAAGATGCACCTGTGGGCCGTAAGACTTGCAACCTGTATGTGTCCCAGCTAATAAACGATGAAACTGTAAATGGTAGGGGAAAATGACAAACATTGGCGTGCTCATTATACATTCAAAAGACAGCTCAACAATTATTACAGAAATATGGGGAGCAGAAACTGATGCGGTCTTTGGGATGGCTAACGCTGTTGTCAGTACCACTGCTCAAGCAAGTAAAGATTAGATTAGACTAAACGCTATGCTCGTTCTGTAGACCCGTACTGACGCGAACCACGAGCCAGGTCCCAAATTCCTTTCAGTGTGCTGCTAAGTGGTGTTGCTTAAGCTTCTTCTTGCGTCCTAAATTGTTTCAGCAACGTAAGTGGTAACACCGGTTCCCGTCAAATCACTGAAGTTAAGCGCTGTCGGGCTGGGCCAGCACTTTGATGGGTGACCATCCGGTCTGCCGAGCGCTGTTGGCAAGCGGGGTGCACTCTGTCGTTGTGAGGCATACTGAGGAGCTACTTGATTGCGAAGTAGCGGCTCCGGTCTCGTAAACCGACATACGGCCTGGAGAGCGACGTGCTGTCCATATCCGCATCCAGTGACGCCTGTGGTAGAGGATGACACGGCAGCCGGTCGGTACCGTTGGGCCTTCCAAGTTCATGGGTCCAGTTTCTGCCTATTAGGCGGCCAGAATATCTGTTGAAGTGGTCTGTCACGTCCCATACTAACGACAAGTGGTAGAAACACAGTGTACGTAGTGCAGTTAATTGGTGTAGAGTGTGTATCTGTGACACGCTTGAGCGACTCACGGAAATTGGAACAAGGTTCTCCTAACAGATCTGATGGGCCTCAACTTTGTTCCATACGTATCCAGATTCTGGTGCATATACTAGTTGTACCAGGCATCCGAACGATGACAAAAAAGTGTGCCAAAGTACCAGAATCCTGTGGTATTCACATTTACAAAATAAAACAAGTTCATTACATTATGTAAGATATAGTTGTTAATATGCTAATAAAGGAAAACAGATATAATTCTAACCGTTGCATGGCAGCTCTTGCTTTCTCCGTTCTGAGGATGTCACGGGCAAAGCAAATAGTACTATTTATCACTGGTGTATTACAGAAAACGTAGCTAGCGGCTACTTGCTACGAAATTTTCCAAGCACACAACTGAAAGGCATGCCACATTTCTGAGAGACTAAAATTCTAGTACGAAAAAATTCTGATACTATGCAAACAAAATGTTGATAATAGCTTTTCAGATTTATAAATGTATCACTTTCTATGTGTTTATGGTAGCTGTTTCATTCACAGCTTAAAATTCAGTAACTGATATATAAACATAGTTGCATAAGTAAAGCGTTCTTACAAAGAGATAAAAAGAACGATCATTTTTAAGTGTGTGTGAACGTACTGTCTTTATTAAACGTGAAACAAATGAGTTGCCACCATTGCATTGTCATTATTATATAAAGGTATTTCAAAAGGCTCTTCAAAATAATTTCAAAATCTTTATTTCACATAATTATAAAATTAATTTCTTTGGAATGTATGGTAATGGACGTTTGTTTTTTATTTATGTTACATTTGGTAAGAATAATTGGAGTTTTCTTTTTGATTGTGTACCAGAAATGACAATCTTCTCTACTAAAATTTCAAGGCAAATGTACCCGAATTCGGTGCTTTAATGATGGCAGTCCTGGTCCCATCTCATCAGGCTGACGCGTGAAAAATTGTTTACTCCGGAACAGAAATAACATATTACATTGTGACACTAAGTCAGCAGAACTGCAGAACTGGAATTAGGAAATGCTCCTTGACAAATTGCAGCAGACAACCATAAATTACTTCTAAGAGCTAGCTTACAAAACACGAACCCATGAAATTAAATATTTCATCCTGAATATTGCCAGTCACGAACAACTAAACGGAAATAATTTAGACAAATAGTTCGTACCGAAGTTCTTCCAGACGAAAGACGCAAAACTGGGGGAAATAAGAGAAAAAGAAAACTTCCTTCCATTAACGATCAGGCTCGCCGTTTTTACTTGCCATTAAACGCCTCTTAGTGCGCTAGCACACCTGAGCAACAACTTACTCTTAAAGCAAAGTCCACCGAATTCCAATACTTTCATGTTTGTGAAAGCAACAAACTTTTAATAGTATTCGTCTCCATTTTAGATAAGTTCTAGCACTTGACTTTTGCTCTTGCATACAGAACATTATGTCCAGTAAGAACAAAGGAAAAGAAAACTGCCCCAACAAATGATGTGTAACATTAAATAAGCTACGCCAATTAACGAAGCGGAGAACTTGTCTTCACAGAATGTTCTGGAAATGGCTATCGTTGGCGTCGATGCAGTGCTGCGTGCCATTTATCACACTAGGAGTCATTTGTTCGCTTGAGGGATGGCAGCAATAGCGTTTTCGATGTCCATCTGTTGTTCTTCCAGTGCGTGGGGTTTACTTGAAAGTTAATCCATCAACCTGCCATACAGGCAAAAATCACAGGATAGATCAAAGGATCTTGGAGGCTACGATATTTTACTGCTTTTATTGGCTGTGTTCTCTTGACTGAACTTGCGCCAAGGTCGCATCTGCGGCGTATGCTGTTCTGCTGGTCTCTCACTCACTTGCGCCTATCCTCGTTTCTACTCATGTTTCTGCTGTTTAAATTATGACAAAACGCCGAAGATACTTACAGGACATCGCGTCTAATATATCGTTGTCGCCACGGAAGATATACGAACCAAGTAGTCGTTTGTCGGTCTGTCGTTTCTTCGTTGGCTATTTGGTGACGTTTTCTCCAGTCTTTCAATCGTTGAGCGCTTTGCTTTTCCTAGTGTTCTTGGTATGTGCTAACATCAGCCAGCGATCTCTGGGTTATGGCTGGGGAAACCGGTCACGTCTTCACGTCTATTTTGTATGGCACATCTCGGCCCCCTCCGCTTCTCCACGCAATTTTGAACAGCGCAAGCAAGACGATTGGGAGTACTGTTTCACCAGGGCCCACGTATAGTCGTTCATGTTGTCTCCATAAAGTACTACTCGAATTGACGTGTTTATTAGGTAGCTTCCTAACTTAATTGAGATAAACGCATTACTACTTTTTGAGATCAGCGCTTGGATCCTTTAGACCCGCGCCCCAACCGACTTAACAATTCCCGCTATGGGTTTCTATTTCAATATGTTAGCTGATCATGCCATATTATCAGTTACTATTAAACTTTGAACGGAAATGCCGTATCTGTATTGCAGAACAATGAAAACGGGCTGCCAGTTCACAGGATCATCATCGATGGCCGTATTGTGAAGAGGAAAGGTCACCTCTGCCGCCTAGGTACTTGTGAGACGTCAGTGGACGTTAAATAAACTGCGAAAGAGTTAAATATTATTTCCAACAGCGTCTATTTACTGATGGGTGATACCTTACTCCTTTAAAGCAATAAAATGGTCAATCACACAAGGAAAAATGATTGAAAACACAAGATTCCTTAAAAATAGTATACTTCCATCAAAGTGCATTTTTTAAAAAAAAATAAGGCTGCTGTTCACAGCCCACCAAGAATTTCATAAATCGCACAACACTGGCAAGACTGCGAGCACCATACAAGTTGATTCAGTACGAAAGATCTCCGTCCACGCTTGAGGTTTTGTGGGCATCCTAATTCGGCTTACGTCAGAACCGGCACGGAGACCTGTCCGTCACGAACCCCGTGCTCCAGGACAGATGGCTGGCGATGAGTCGTACGTAGGCGAGCTGTGTATGTTTTACCAAACAAGCGCACCACCACATGTCTAAATGACGTGTCATCGTCGAAATAACTATATCTGATCTTATAAACCAGTCGTCATATTATGGGATATGAGGACATGTCGACCGGTTTATAAGACTAGGTATACGGTATTTCGAAGATGACGTATCGATTAGCTGTGACGGACATTTTATGACATTTCAAGTTGCACTTGAGAATGACTGTAAAGCTGAAATCATGATACCGTGAAATAAATGAGCAGTAATTTGCAGTAAAATGGCGGAAATTTCAAAGTTCTAAATGACTGTGGTCCCCAACGATACAAAACTCGTTATTTGGGTGTGGTGTTGGGTAGTATCTGATCTCGTTCTGGGGTTGTAGTTTTATAAAGCTTGGGAACCGCAATACTAGGAGGTATAAACATGCATAAACCTTGTAAGTTGAACTAGTTTTTCTTGAAACATAAAATACGATTTTTTCATCATTACATAAAAGAAAACTGATGTACTGTACTAGTGAAACTTCCTGTCAGATTAAAACTGTGTGCCGGACCGAGACTCGAACTCGGAACCTTTGCCTTTCGCGGGCTAGTGAGCTATCGACTGAGCTACTCAAACACGACTCACGCCCCGTCCTCACAGCTTTACTTCTGCCAGTACCTCGTTTCCTACCTTCCAAACTTTACAGAAGCTCTCCTGCAAACCTTGCTGTAGATTGAAAATTTCATTCTAGAAACATCCCCCAGGCTGTGGCTAAGCCACGTCCCCCCCCCCCCCCCCCCCCCCATATCCTTTCTTTCATGAGTGTTAGTTCTGCAAGGTTCGCAGAGGAGAGCTTCTGTTAAGTTTGGAAGGTAGGAGACGAGGTACTGGCAGAAGTAAAGCTGTGAGGACGGGGCGTGAGTCATGCTTGGGTAGCTCAGTCGGTAGAGCAGTTGCCCGCGAAAGGCAAAGGTCCTGAGTTCGAGTCTCGGTCCGGCACACAGTTTTAATGTGCCAGGAAGTTTCATATCAGCGCACACTCCGCTGTAGAGTCAAAATTTCATTCTAGTGTTCTAGTGTTTGGCGTTCTTGGTAATCGCGAAGCACGAGTGTGGGACTGACAGGTAGTAGGGATGGATGAAAAGTCGGAGTTTTTAGGGGAGAATTATTTTGGGAGGAATGTGCTATGGAACAGATGGGGGTGAGGGCTTCGAACGTAGCTGCTGGAGGAAGAATAGCGGGGAGGAGCTCTGAGACGGAGAAGAAGAGGAGTATTTAAATCTGGAAGGATGGATAGAGATCGCGGTGGCTTGCTGGTTAAGCAGGGCATAGGTGTAAAGTTGGAAGGATGTGCTGGCACAACGGCGGAAAAGTACTAGAGCTGGTACCGGTACTCAATAATGAAAAAAAATTATGGTTAGTGTCAAGTTTATGGGATAAGAAGGAAATCAGAAACTGCTCCATGTGGGTGAGAAGAGAGAGGGCAGGGTGAAATAATTAGGTCTGTACAAGATACGAGCGGCAGCGAACAAGAGGATAGAGAAGGCGGTGAAGTATTTGGAGGGAGTGACAGAATTCTGATATAGAGGCAATCCATACGGCGCAGACATAAGTGGCAATGACTGGGTTAAGGCTTCGTAGATGCTTGAATTAAAAAGGTTTAAGACAGGGATGTTGTCTTTCGCCCCTACTTTTCAATCTATACATCGAAGAGGCAATGACAGAAATATTAACATTCAAGATGAAAGGATATCAATGATAAGATTCTTTGAAGGTATAGCTGTCCTCAGTAAAAGTGACGAAGAATTACAGGATCTCTAGGATGGAGTGAGGAGTCTAATGAGTAAAGAATATGGAATGAGAGTAAACAGAAGAAAGATGAATGTAATGAGCAGTAGCAGAAATGAGAACATCGAGAAACTTATCATTACTGGTGATCACGAAGTAGAGAACGTTGAGCAGCAAAATAACACATGACGAAAGGAGCAAATAGGACATAAAAAGCAGAGTAGCACTTGCAAAAGGACATTCCTGGCCAAGACAATTCTACTAGTATCAAAGATAGCTTTTAATTTGAGGCAGAAATACCTGAAAAATGTACATTTGGAGCACAGCATTGTATGGTACTAAAATACTGATTGCGGGAAAACGGAAATAGAAGAGAATCTAAGCGTTTGGGATGTGCTGCTGCAGAAAAACGTTGAAAATTAGGTGGACTGATAAGGTAAGGAATGAGAAAGTTCTCACCGAATCGAATAGGAAAAGAATTTATGGGAAACGCTGACAGGAAGAAGGGACAGGATGGTAGGAAATCTGTTAAGACTTCAGGGAATATCATCCATGCCGGCCGGAGTAGCCGTGCGGTTCTAGGCGCTACAGTCTGGAACCGAGCGACCGCTAGGGTCGCAGGTTCGAATCCTGCCTCGGGCATGGATGTGTGTGATGTCCTTAGGTTAGTTAGGTTTAAGTAGTTCTAAGTTCTAGGGGACTGATGACCTCAGAAGCTAAGTCCCATAGTGCTCAGAGCCATTTTCAACCAATATCATCCATGGTAGCAGAGGGTAAAAACTGTAGAGGAAGACGGAAACTGGAACACCGTCAGCAAATAATTGAAGACATGATTTGTAATTGCTATTCTGAGATGATAAAGTTGGCACAGGAGACGAATTTGTGGCGAGTCGAATCAGACCAGTCAGTAGACCGATGAGTGAGGCGTATGATGGGGGGATGCAATCCCCATGTTCTGCTGGTTAGTAGGTTCATTCTAGTGTGAGCTTTTTGTTGTATCGTAAGTAGATGCGGTTCCCATATTAGTTTTGGCAGGGGGTAATACGAAGTATTTTAGCGTATTAATTAATTGGAGAGGATCGTTGTAAATAGTGAGGTAATGAATCGGAAGCTGTGATTGGTTCATGCTGCCTCGGTCTTGGAAGGTTTGATCTGAGGGTCCACTGATACCACCAAAAGGTGAACTGGTTGAGATGGAACTGAAGTGATCGTTGGAATTTCTGGACGATTGGTAGATAGCACATTGCTGTAGCAGAATTAAGTCTTAAATCCACAACAGAGAAGCTGAAAATATACCTAGCGAATTCTTGTCTTGTAGTTGTCTGCGCATGTCAGACTGATCTGAGCTGTGATGCTGCGAGAGTGCTATCTGCTCGCACGAGAATATCCTATTTGTCATCTCGTTCGCCGTCAGACGGGCAGAGAGCAGCAGTGGGATTCTATCTGCGCCGGCAGTCCGCCGCCATCGCTAAGCGAGCGGCACGACCGGACAAACAAGTCTGTCGCCTTTGAGCCGAGCACGAGCTGTCGTGATCCCCGCCACAGCGACGCTCATCCGAGCTGACGTCCATCCTCTGTGGCGACCGCTGCTTGTGCAACTTTCAGAACACGTTCCGTGTCATTAATTTCTCCGGTGACAACTCCAAAAAAAGAGAAACAAAAACGGAGTGCGTGAACGCTCTGCTCCGCGTATCGCTATTCACATCTCGGCGCGCGGCGCGGCGCGGCGCGGACCCTGCCGACACTGTCGTCCGCACCTCTGAACGGGGAGCGCGTCCGCAGCGGCGAATGGTGCGTTGCCCAGCGTCTCTCTTCCACCGACCAGCTTCATTAATCATTTCGCAGCGCGGCAAGCTGTGCCGCGGAACTTCACGACTAGCGCCTCCACTCCGCTTCCGCCAGACTCCGCGGTGCGAGTTTTTACTCGACGCTAGTAAATAAACCACGTCTGGCTACCGCATTCAGCTACCCAGGGTCCACCAGGTGTTTTCCTGGACATGTTCGTGTGGACTCAAAATCTGAATTAGAAAGCGGCTTCGTAGATTGACTTCTATGTAGCTGACACAACTACGTACGCTTCCGCGGCCGACGTCAAGGCGATTAAAATTCTTCTATGGGTTGTACCACGCCATATACATAAAGGTACCGTCTGTGCATTTCCGCGCACATCGGGAAGAAAAAGTACTCGCCAGAAGCCAAGCGCTGATACGCAGACAGGCGCCAATCGTCGACAAGGTGCGTACTCCTATCTCTCCCTGTCATCGAGACTAGCCTGTTATATTCGAGGGCCAAAAACGCTTCAGAATTAACAACGCATTGACACCGATAGTTTGCAATATACAGGGTGGTCCATTGATCGTGACCGGGCCAAATATCTCACGAAATAAGCGTCAAGCGAAAAAACTACAAAGAACGAAACTTGTCTAGCTTGAAGGGGGAAACCAGATGGCGCTATGGTTGGCCCGTTAGATGGCGCTGCCATAGGTCAAACGGATATCAGCTGCGTTTTTTTAAAGAGAAACCCCCATTTTTTATTACATATTCGTGTAGTACGTAAAGAAATATGAATGTTTTAGTTGGACCACTTTTTTCGCTTTGTGATAGATGGCGCTGTAATAGTCGCAAACGAATAAGTACATGGTATCACGTAACATTCCGCCAGTGCGGACGGTATTTGCTTGGTGATACATTTCCCGTGTTAAAATGGACCGTTTACCAATTCCGGAAAAGGTCGATATCGTGTTGATGTATGGCTATTGTGATCAAAATGCCCAACGGGCGTGTGCTATGTATGCTGCTCGGTATCCTGGACGAAATCATCCAAGTGTCCGGACCGTTCGCTGGACAGTTACGTTATTTAAGGAAACAGGAAGTGTTCAGCCGCATGGGAAAGGTCAACCACGACCTGCAACAAATGATGATGCCCAAGTAGGTGTTTTAGCTGCTGTCGCGGCTAATCCGCACATCAGTAGCAGACAAATCGGGAATGTCAAAAACGTTGGTGTTGAGGATGCTACATCAGCATCGATTGCACCCGTACCATATTTCTTTACACCAGGTATTGCATGGCGACGACTTTGAACGTCGTGTACAGTCCTGCCAATGGGCACAAGAGAAATTACTAGACGATGACAGATTTTTTGCACGCTTTCTATTTAGCGACGAAGCGTCATTCACCAACAGCGGTAACGTAAACCGGCATAATATGCGCTATTGGGCAGCGGAAAATCCACGATGGCTGCGACAAGTGGAACATAAGCGACCTTGGCGGGTTAATGTGTGGTGCAGCATCGTGGGAGAAAGGATAATTGGCCCCAATTTTATCGATGGCAATCTAAATGGTGCAATGTATGCTGATTTACTACGTAATGTTCTGCCGATGTTACCACAAAATGTTTCACTTTAGTCGTCGAAGCACCATAGCATGGCCCGCACGTTCACCGGATCTGACGTCCCCGGATTTCTTTTTGTGGGGAAAGATGAAGGATATTTGCTATCGTGATCCACCGACAACGCCTGACAACATGCGTCAGCACATTGTCAATGCATGTGCGAACATTACGGAAGACGAACTAATCGCTGTTGAGAGGAATGTCGTTACACGTATTGCCAAATGCATTGAGGTTGACGGACATAATTTTGAGCATTTATTGGATTACTGTGGTATTTACAAGTAATCACGCTGTAACAGCATGAGTTTTCAGAAATGACAAGTTCACAGAGGTACATGTATCACATCGGAACAACCGAAATAAAATGGTCAAACGTACTTACGTTATGTATTTTAATTTAAATAAACCTACCTGTTACCAACTGTTCGTCTAAAATTGTGAGCCATGTGTTTGTGACTATCACAAAGCGAAAAAAGTGGTCCAGCTAAAAGATTCATATTTCTTTACGTGCTACACGAATATGTAATAAAAAATGGGGGTTCCTATTTCAGAAAACGCAGTTGATATCCGTTGACCTACGGCAGCCCCATCTACCGGAACAACCATAGCGCCATCTGGTTTCCCCCTTCAAGCTAGACAAGTTTCGTTCTTTGTAGTTTTTTCGTTTGGTACTTATTTCGTGAGATATACACGCGCGTATTCGAATGCAATGTGTCAAAATTTCAGAGCACTTTCTCTTATTTTGGATTCTCTACTATTGCACATTTGTGGCTGAGTATAGCATACCCCAGACCACCTAACATACATATTTGGGTTATTACATTGCTGAAACGTGGCGGGTTGCCCGAACACAAAGTGTTCCCTGAAAAGCAGTGACGTCACTGATGACATGAAAAAGTAGTAACCAAGAGGGCTCTGTAGTAGGGGTAGGAACAGCATATGGAATTTCGAGAGAAGATAAGCTCAAACCAGTCAGGAGTGCGATGACCTATAAAATTTTTTGAGATTTCGTAATTTTCTAGGAAAATTTTACCTATTGCGGAAACGCATGTGTAACAGTGGGAGTGAAGTGAGAGAAACTGACAGTCGTGAAAGCTCGGCAGGCTAGGTAAGACTGGCGAATCAGCAGGTGGACGCGATAAGTAACAAGTAGGTGGGAAGTCTCGGAGACGAACTACAATACCGCGACACTAGAGATGTGAGCGGCTGTGAGCCAGCAGGTGTCAGCCTTGGCGCCGGACGGGCAGGTTCCATGCCGGCCGGCACTCCTCCGCTAGAAGGCGCCACCGAGGCGCGGTGCTGGCCATTGCACCTCCCCTGGCTCTGTTCTGACGCCACACCTGCTGACACGACCATAGGTGGGACTGTACAACGTTTCTTCGCAATGAGCTCGGCCGGATTCTCCAGCACAGAATAACAAGAATGGCTGTGGGTTGCGTGCTCGTCACAACAAACAACGCCCATTTTCGATAGCAAAAGAAGAAATAACACCTCTATTTACCGTTCACCTATCCTACTAAGTGTAAATCTGCACTCTTCGCGTCCGTTAACCTTAAGATGGCTTCAAACCGTTTATGACATTCGAATACCCCTATCAGACTCCCACAACCCCCCTTCCACCCCAGATTCCCCACCCCCCCTCCTCTCTCTCTCTCTCTCTCTCTCTCTCTCTCTCTCTCTCTCTCTCCCCCTCCTCTCTCTCTCTCTCTCTCTCACCCCCTCCTCTCTCTCTCTCTCTCTCTCTCCCCCTCCTCTCTCTCTCTCTCACACACACCCACACACACACACACACACACACACACACATTCTTTATTCGTTTAATTGATTCAGACTATCCGTGACCTCATGAACTACAGCACGCAAATTTCTTCTGTCCTGCACTTCCTCCCACACACTTTCGAGGCTGAAATCCATTACTTCGGCGATACCATCAATTCGTCTCTCTCTGCAAACGTCACTGCCATCAAACAGTTTTTGTTGTTGCTGAGCAGCAGTCATACAATATTTTTTTAAAGGAACACACCGCGATTTGACTGTTTTATTCTTTATTTAAATATAACGCGGGTTTCCACTTTTTATGTAATTTTCAAGAATTTGATTTTATCCCTCTAACATATATTGCAGTATACTTAACATTTTGTCAAGCTCAGAGTCGGCAATAAATAAAGAAAAATTTTGGCTCCCCACGAAATGCCAGACTTAAAATCGTCATCTAGCAACAGTTCAGTAAATAATCGCGAGAGCATGTTATACTTAGTGAAACAAGCTTAGTTGGTAAATAAAAGGTGAGCACACGTGGTTAAAACGTAATGATAGTGAAATCAAAGAGATTACAATCACCAACTTTCTCCTCCGAATGAGAAAATAATTTGCTGACACCGACCTACATAGGGAGGAACGATCACCACGATAAAATAAGAGAAATCAGAGATCGTACGGAAAGATATAGGTGTTCATTCTTTCCCCGCGCTATCGACAGTACAATAATATAGAATTGTGAAGGTGGTTCGATGAACCCTCTGCCAGGCACTTAAATATGATTTGCAGAGTATCCATGTAGATCTACATGTAGATGTATCAAAGAGGTTTTAAGGACATGTGCTTATCTTTTATTTACCAACGTAAGTCTGTTTTTACTAAATATGACGTGCTCCCACGGTTATTTACTGATACTAAACGGTGATTTTACATCTGGTATTTCGTGGGGAGCCAATATTTTTCTAAATTTATGGCCAACTTTGAGCTTCATGTCCGCAGCTCGTGGTCATGCGGTAGCGTTCTCGCTTCCCACGCCCGGGTTCCCGGGTTCGATTCCCGGCGGGGTCAGGGATTTTCTCTGCCTCGAGATGACTGGGTGTTGTGTGATGTCCTTAGGTTAGCTAGGTTTAAGTAGTTCTAAGTTCTAGGGGACTGATGACCATAGATGTTAAGTCCCTTAGTGCTCAGAGCCATTTGAACCATTTTTTTGAGCTTCACAGCATGTTAAGCGTTCTGCAATATATGTTACAGACATAAATCAAATACTTGAAAGTGGCAAAAAAGGCCGAAACTTGGGTTGTATTTAAATAAACAGTAAAATAGTGAAATTGTGGTGTGTTCCTAAAAAAAAAGAAAAAAAAAACAGAAAAAACTACTGCCATGGGTCGTTAAGTGAAGGCCGTCGGCCACCGACACTGTTGGTCTCGGAATATTGAATTCTCTAACGATTTCCGAAATGGAATGTCCTATGCGTCTACTCCAACCACAATTACTTATTCAAAGTCTGGTAATTCTCAGCGTGCGACCACATTTACGTTGGAAACCTTTTCACATGAATCACTTAAGTACAAATGGCAGTTCCGTCATTTCCTGCCCTTTTATACCCTTGTACGCGATACTACCGCGATGTGTGTGTGTGTGTGTGTGTGTGTGTGTGTGTCGATATCGCTTTCCCTGACTTTTGTCACCTCTGCTTATTCTCTCGCTGAAGCTTCAGCGTGTCTGCATACGGTATAGTCCAATGAGATAACCTGTTTCGACTGTTCCTCACTTGTGTTCATTTTGCTTCCTGGAGACGAACGCCCCGCAGCTAATTCACCAGAGGCGGCACTTGGCGCGCCCACCGACAGAACAACTTCTTGCGGCCCTCTCGCCATTTGCTCCTCGCCTCTGGCGAAGCAAGTTCATCAGCCGAGTTTTAGACGGATATTTTAATAGCCGGCACTGCCCCGGTAACTGTACTCGGTCGTCGCGAGGGAATTAGTAAAGTGGCAGCGTATATTAGTGCACGTCCAACGACCACCGATGATCGCTCCCCTATTTTTCCTCCTCGTGAATTAGTGCACTATTATGTACACTGCTCGCTTCGAGTCGACGTTTATCTAAGGGAGAGAGAGATATTATTTTTCCGCCATTCGCTACACTCCATTTCTAAAACGATTCTTCCTGGTACCTCTACAGAACTTTGAAGTGATGTAATCAAGTGGCTTGATAGCTGTGCGGATATGTGGTACTATAATTGCGGACGTTTGGGAGTTCGTTTGGCGAAGGTTTTATTTTCTCTGTAGTCTAAAAGTCATTTCTGAACGTGAACACTGACAGAGTCTGATTCAGGGTCAAACTACATGTTTTTCTTTAGGGAGGAGGCAAAGGCTAACCCAGCAGGTCGATGCAGTGAGGGTTTTTTAGTAAATGATATTACATGCAGTGATAGCGCTCGTGAGTTACTGTATATAGGAAATGAGGCCTTGTGACCGCTCTTACAATGAGTAGTAAGAATGTCAAATAACATATGACGAGAAGGATTGCGGAATCTTCATAGCAGTCTATTTGTTTATGAAGATACTTGACTGCGTCATTTTGAAGGACTGTGGGAATACGCTGCTAATGTACTCTGGTCGTGTTGAACCCCCAACGCGATTAGAGATCAAAGTTACGTGTTAACATTGCCACCTGGAGCAGTAACTTCGAAAACTTGGAGATAAACACAAACAGCTTGAACAACGTCGCTTCAGCAGATCATAGTGTCGGATGGCTCATATGATGCTAATGCGACCCTGGTTTCATTTCTTTTCCCCCGTCAAACACGACTGACTTGCTGATTGGCAACGTGCTATACTAAATGTTCAACAGCGGATTTCTACTTTAGTTTTACTATCAGCCTGTCGTGCTATACTGACCTACTTAGAAGCAGTGCTCCTGCGAAATAACTTTACGAGAGGACGGGATGGATTAAGTTCATCCGTCTACGCTGAGACCATTAGGGACAGAATACGATTTGGGCAAGCGTGAGGGAACTTGTAGCTTCCTTGAAGAAAGAAGACGGTGAGACTGTCAGCTAATCAGGACTTCACGAAATAAAACTATTTTTTAATTTTATTATTTCCTTTTTTGTTTTTGTAATCAGCTGTATTTTTATATCAATTTTGTACGCTGTGTTTTCAGAGCCAGATGGCTTCATCTTCAGGCACCTTGCATGTATGCAAGAATCGATCTAAATCCACTATGAACAGTTTTTCGTGTACTGACAAGTCAGAACGTGTCTCGTAGCTTCCATTTGGCTCCAAAATCGATAGGATGTAAATTTTACATCAGCAAGTACACCTGAGAAGAAAAGAAGGGAATGGAAAATTTTTATTTGCCTCCGGGAATGACACGGAAGGAAGCCGCAGCATTCGCCTGAAGTGATTTAGGGAAATCAGAAAAAACGTAAATCAGGATATGTAAATTTGAAAGCTAAATCAGGATAATTCCACTCACAAGGATTTGAATGCTACTCCTCCAGAATCTTTTTATCTAACTGTTCATTCGTTACTTTACTTTAGTTTGTTATCTAAATAGAAGAACAGAGCAAATTTGGACGTGAATTGACGTGAACACAGCACACAATATTTTAAAATAATTTCAAATGTGTTAGTATAACTAAGCGTTATGGCGTTTAAGGCGAAAAATATACATAAAAAAACAATTTTTCTAAAGAAAACATTCCGGAATAGTCCCCCATTCGGATCTCCGGGAAGGGACTGCTAAGGGGGAGGTTACCATGATTGAATAATCAACGAAATAACAACATTCTACGAATCGGGGCGTGGAATATCAGAAGCTTGAACGTGGTAGGGAAATCAGAAAATTTATAAAGGGAAATGCAAAGGCTCAATCTAGATATAGTAGAGGTCAGTGAAGTGAAGTGGAAAGAAGATAAGTATTTCTGGTCAAATGAGTATGGGGTAATATCAACAGCAGCAGAAAATGGTATAACGGGAGTAGGATTCGTTATGAATAGGAAGTTAGGGAAGAGAGTGTGTTACTGTTGTGTGTTTCTGTGAACAGTTCAGTGATAGGGTTATTATTATCAGAATCGACAGCAAACCAACACCGACAATGATAGCTCAGGTATACGTACATGCCGACATCGCAAGCTGAAGATGAAGAGATAGAGAAACTGTATGAGGGTATTGGAAGGGTAGTACAGTATGTAAAGGGAGATGAAAATCTAATAGTCATGGGGGAATGGAAAGCAGTTGTAGTGGAAGGAGTAGAAGAAAAGGAGAATATGGTCTTGGGACAAGGAATGAGAGAGGATAAAGATTGAGTTCTGTAATAAACTTCAGCTGGTAACAGCGAATGCTCTGTTCAGGAATCACAAGAGGAGGAGGTATACTTGGAAAAAGCCGGGTGATACGGGAAGATATCAGTTAGATTACATCATGGTCAGACAGAGATTCCGAAGTCAGATACTGGATTGTAAGTCGTATCCAGGAACAGATACAGACTGAGATCGCAACATAGCAGTGAAGAAGAGTAGGCTGAAGTTCAAGACATTAGTCAGGAAGAATCAATATGCAAAGATGTGGGATACGGAAGTAGTAAGGAATGACGAGATACGATTGAAGTTCTCTAAGGCCATAGATACAGCAGTAAGGAATAGCCCAGTAGGCAGTAGAGTTGAAGAGGAATGGACATCCGTAAAAAGTGCGATACCAGAAGTTGGGAAGGAAAACACAGGTATAAAGGAGGTAACTGCGAAGAAACCATGGGTAACAGAAGAAATACCTCTATTGATCGATGAAAGGATGAAGTACAAAAATGTTCCGGGAGACTCAGGAATACAGAAATAGAAGTCGATGAGGAATGAAATAAATAGGAAGTGCAGGGAAGCTAAGACGAAATGGCTTCATAAAAAATGTGATGAAATCGAAAAAGAAATGATTGTCGTTAGGACTGACTCAGCATACCGGAAAGTCAAAGCAACCTTCGGTGACACTAAAAGCAAGGGTGATAACATTAAGAGTGCAACGGGAATTCCACTGTCAAATGCAGACGAGAGAGCGGATAAGCGGGGAGAACGCACTGAAAGCCTCTATGAGGGGGAAGATTTGTCTGTTGTGATAGAAGAAGGAACAGGAATCGATTTAGAAGAGATAAGGGACCTGGTATTTGAATCAGAATTTAAAAGAGCTTTGGAGGACTCATCGGATTAGGAAAGGAAATCAGCCGTGCCGTTTCAAAGAAACCATCCAGGCATTTGCCTGCAGCGATTTAGGGAAAACACGGAAAACCTGAATCAGGATGGCCGGACGCGGGATTGAACCGTCGTCCTCCCGAATGCGAGTCCAGTGTGCTTACCACTGCGCCACCTCGCTCGTTCCTTGAAGAGGCACATACAAGCAATACAGAAGCGATGGTTTTAAGACACCAGTCATGATGGGCGGAGCATGTAGTCCACATGCGCAGTAATCACATTCCCAAAAAAGTGTTTTACTCCAAGTTAACAGTGGTCAAACGATGTGTGGTATATTAGAGGAACCGATTTGACATTGTAATGAAGGCTAACGTGAAGATGTGTCATACACTACTGGCCATTAAAATTGCTACACCAAGAAGAAATGCCGATGATAAACGGGTATTCATTGGACAAATACGAGGGCAGTTCAATAAGTAATGCAACACATTTTTTTCTCGGCCAATTTTGGTTGAAAAAACCGGAAATTTCTTGTGGAATATTTTCAAACATTCCCGCTTCGTCTAGTATAGTTTCATTGACTTCCGACAGGTGGCAGCGCTGTACGGAGCTGTTAAAATGGCGTCTGTAACGGATGTGCGTTGCAAACAACGGGCAGTGATCGAGTTTCTTTTGGCGGAAAACCAGGGCATCTCAGATATTCATAGGCGCTTGCAAAATGTCTACGGTGATCTGGCAGTGGACAAAAGCACAGTGAGTCGTTGGGCAAAGCGTGTGTCATCATCGCCGCAAGGTCAAGCAAGACTGTCTGATCTCGCGCGTGCGGGCCGGCCGTGCACAGCTGTGACTCCTGCAATGGTGGAGCGTGCGAACACACTCGTTCGAGATGATCGACGGATCACCATCAAACAACTCAGTGCTCAACTTTACATCTCTGTTGGTAGTGCTGTCACAATTGTTCACCAGTTGGGATATTCAAAGGTTTGTTCCCGCTGGGTCCCTCGTTGTCTAACCGAACACCATAAAGAGCAAAGGAGAACCATCTGTGCGGAATTGCTTGCTCGTCATGTGGCTGAGGGTGACAATTTCTTGTCAAAGATTGTTACAGGCTATGAAACATGGGTTCATCACTTCGAACCTGAAACAAAACGGCAATCAATGGAGTGGCGCCACACCCACTCCCCTACCAAGAAAAAGTTTAAAGCTATACCCTCAGCCGGTAAAGTCATGGTTATAGTCTTCTGGGACGCTGAAGGGGTTATTCTGTTCGATGTCCTTCCCCATGGTCAAACGATCAACTCTGAAGTGTATTGTGCTACTCTTCAGAAATTGAAGAAACGACTTCAGCGTGTTCGTAGGCACAAAAATCTGAACGAACTTCTCCTTCTTCATGACAACGCAAGACCTCACACAAGTCTCCGCACCCGAGAGGAGCTCACAAAACTTCAGTGGACTGTTCTTCCTCATGCACCCTACAGCCCCGATCTCGCACCGTCGGATTTCCATATGTTTGGCCCAATGAAGGTCGCAATCCGTGGGAGGCACTACGCGGATGATGAAGAAGTTATTGATGCAGTACGACGTTGGCTCCGACATCGACCAGTGGAATGGTACCGTACAGGCATACAGGCCCTCATTTCAAGGTGGCGTAAGGCCGTAGCATTGAATGGAGATTACGTTGAAAAATAGTGTTGTGTAGCTAAAAGATTGGGGAATAGCATGGTGTATTTCAATGCTGAATAAAACAACCCCTGTTTCAGAGAAAAAAGTGTTGCATTACTTATTGAACTGCCCTCGTATATTATACTAAAACTGACATGTGATTACATTTTTACGCAATTTGGGTGCATAGATCCTGAGAAATCAGTACCCAGAATAACCACCTCTGGCCGTAATAACGACCTTGATAGGCGTGGGCAATGAGTCAAAACAGAGTTTGGATGGCGTGTACAGGTACAGCTGACCATGCAGCTTCAACACGATACCACAGTTCATCAAGAGTAGTGATTGGGGTATTGTGACGAGCCAGTTGCTCGGCCACCATTGACCAGACGTTTTCAGTTGGTGAGAGACCTGGCGAATGTGCTGGCCAGGGCAACAATCGAACATTTTCTGAATCCACAGAAGCCCGTACAGGACCTGCAGCATGCGGTCAAGCATTATCCTGCTGCAATGTAGGGTTACGCAGGGATCGAATGAAGGGTAGAGCCACGGGTCGTAACACATCTGAAATGTAACGTCCACTGTTCAAAGTGCCGTCAATGCGAACAAAAGGTGACCGACACGTATAACCAATGGCACCCCATACCATCACGCCGGGTGATACGCCAGTATGGCGATGACGAATACACGCTTCCAATGTGCGTTCACCGCGATGTCGCCAAACACGGATGCGACCATCATGATGCTGTAAACAGAACCTGGATTCACCCGAAAAAACGACGTTTAGCCATTCGTGCACCCAGGTTCGTCGTTGAGTACACCATCGCAGGCGCTCCTCGCAGTGATGCAGCGTCAAGGGTAACCGCAACCATTGTCTCCGAGCTGATAGTCCATGCTGCTGCAAACGTCGTCGAACTGTTCGTGCAGATGGTTGTTGTCTTGCAAACGTCCCCATCTGTTGACTCAGGGATCGAGACGTGGCTCCACGATCCGTTACAGCCATGCGGATAAGATGGCTGTCATCTCGACAGCTAGTGATACGAGGCCGTTGGGATCCAGCACGGCGTTCCGTATTACCCTCCTGAACCCACCTAATTCCATATTCTGCTAACAGTCATTGGATCTCGACCAACGTTAGCAGCAATGTCGTGATACTATAAACCGCAATCGCGATAGGCTACAATCCGACCTTTATCAAAGTCGGAAACGTGATGGTACGCATTTCTCCGGCTTACACGAGGCATCACAACAACGTTTCACCAGGCAACGCCGGTCAACTGCTGTTTGTGTATGAGAAATCGGTTGGAAACTTTCCTCATATCAGCACGTTGTAGGTGTCGCCACCGGTGCCAACCTTGTGTGAATGCTCTGAAAAGCTAATCATTTGCATATCACAGCATCTTCTTCCTGTCGGTTAAATTTCGCGTCTGTAGCGCGTCGTCTTGGTGGTGTAGCAATTTTAATGGCAAGTAGTGCATTAACGTTAATAACTGGATGATGTCATCCCTAGACCGTCCATCCTGAGGAGCACTAATCCGTTGCGGGGCGCTTCTTTTTGAAGAAGGCAGCCGACAAGGAGAGATCGATAAAGGGCAGGTAGAAAAGAAAAGGAAATTCTGAGACGATATGGAAGGATAGCAACTGCTCCACCTGGAACCACCTGTTATCAGTATGGTAAACTGTGTGCCTCCCGCACTGAACTGAACAGTCATCTCCGGACTCACTCATCACTGGTAGACAAACTTACTCGACTACGAATGTTTTCTACGATGACACTGTTAACTGTATAGTTTAATGACAGTCTGTGAAGCAGGAAATTGGTGATAGTTCTGGATGCTGCTGCAACAACAAAAAATATCTAAAAGTGAAGAGTAGTCACACCGAAGTTATTGTTACGTAAGGAGCGGTGCCTCAGTGCGCCGCTTCTGGGTAGAGGGATTCCCTGCGTGCCTCTGGCTGCAGAGAGCCCGACAACGCACCGGTTTGCCGGTGTCTCGGGGCGCGGCAGGTCCCGAACTGTTCCCACGCTGGGAGGCAGCGCCGCCGGCACTTCTTGCGCGTCGCCCGCGTCCGGTCACAACGGACTGGCTTGCAGCGCACAATTAATGGCGTCTCCTCCAGAGCTGATTTACTGCCCCGGCGACCGCGGTCGGAGCAGTCGCCACTGCTTGCCCTCTGTCCAGGAGGCGGGGCGGGGCTAATGGGTCGCAGCGGCATTCACGACTCCTGCGCGATATTCCTTTACTGCAACGCCTCTAAGAAAACGAATCTCACCTTGTTATCTTTTTCCCTAGTCTTGCTGTTTTTCTTATTACATCTACAGATACATTCTGCGAGCCGCTGTACAATGTACGGCGAAGAGTCCTTGTAAAGGGTTTCCCAATAAGAATGGAAAATTTAATTTTTGAATAAAGCGTATTAGTTATTTGAAAAGTTGAAATATATTTATTTTAAACTCGTAAATATATGATCCGACTATATGTGGAAAACAATATCAGGCTAATGTGGGCCAGAAGTTTGTTTAGGCAGTTAGTTACATGTTCCATAAATTATTTAAACGATTCTTTTATAGAAATCATGTGGAACGGTCCACTTAGAAAGGCAATGTATACAGGATTAGTGTTAATATTAATGGACGTATTATTATGTAGATCCACTCATGCAACAGCACTGAAAAGGTTTTTTCAGACTACCTGTTTCTAAATAGAACTAGATTTAAACACAGCATCACCCGTGTATGCCCCTCTTCTTCAACACTTGTCCACTAACCCTCTCCATCTTACACCTGCCACCAATACTTCCCCCCCTCCTCCTCCTCCCCTCTCTCAGTCGATCTCCTGCTCCCCTCTCTCGTTGTCTTTTCACACCCTGTCCCACTTAAACTTGCCTCCTCACACCCTCTCCCTTGACCTCCTCACACCCTGTCCCTTGGCCACACTTCTCCAGATGCTGTCTTCCTCTCCCACATACCCAAAATCCCTTGCCATCTTCTGCATGGTTCCTATACCTCCTCCTCTTCCCCCCTCTCTGTGTACATCTTCTCCTCCCTTTTTTTTTGTCTGTCCCTCCCCTCCTCCTCTCTGTCTCTGTTCCTCTTATCACCCCCCCAGTCACAATCCATCTTCTCCTCCTCCCCCACTCTTCTGCTCATCTGTGCTACTTGCACAACACACAAGTCATGCAGGATAGCCTAGATGTCAGGTGTCGCCATCCTTTTCACCACCACACTATCTCCACCTCTATCAAAGCTAGGTCGTTCTTACTCCCAATGAGCTTTTTTTCTAGACAATAACTGTTATATGTACCAAGTTTGATTGGAATGGATTCAGCAGTTTAGAAGACAATGTGAAACATAGGTACATACATGCACCATGTTTTCGTGGAGGTATGTACTGTCTATGGAACTAAATGAAGGCAGTTAGTTTCTTGCCATATGTGTTTCCCTTCTTTTATTTGGGAAGCATCATCAGTGGCCTGAAATACACGTTTCTTCTTACGCATATGATAAACGTATTATGTGAGAGATATAATACGCTGCTATATTACATTTTGTCGTGTTTTTCTCTTGCTTTTTAGGTTAGAAGCAACTTTTGTAGTACAAGTTTCGTATTGTGTGGACCGCACATGTGCTTGCAAAAGTTTTATATTTGTCATTTAGTAGAAACACACGTTAATAAAAAATTGACTAAACTTATCATGCTGAGAACTTAGTAGGAGTGATCTGTTTTACTTGGTAAAAATTTTCTAAATCCAAGATCGCATAAATTGTTCTTTATTTACAAACAACAGGTTTCTACAGACTTTGCTGTCGACTTAGCGTGAGGTCCAACCTCAAATGAACACATTTTATAACAAATTTCTGAAGACCTGAAAATGATAGGAAACACTGTAGAAACCTGTTGTTTGTAAATAAAGAATATTTATGTGGTCTTGGCTTTACGAAGTTTTTAACTGATAAAAAATTTGTATTAATATCCTGCTTAAAATTATCCCCAGCACTTACCAAATCCTCCCCCACACACAGACACACTACCACCACATCACCTGCCATCATATATTAAAAAGTGACGGCGACAACTACAGCCTTGCCTGACGCCTTGGCTGACAGAAAGTTTTTTTTTCTTATTTTTGTTTTTATTCCATTTAAGAACCACAGCATTTTGTACTAGGTAACTAATTTTGGTCTATGATGATTATATTCTAAGCCCCAGTACAAAGAACGTTTCAATCACATTGTTTGTATTGAAGACTTGAAGATGGTCATCGTAGACTGAAATTAGGTACCTCGTATAAAATATTGTGGTTCTGACTGAAAACAAAGATAAAAAACTTTCCTGGATCACTGTGGAATTTTGCTGCGATTATTTCTCAGTTCGGGCTATGGCCTTGCTGCAGTGGTAACACCGAAATTAAGGGCTTTCGGGCCTGCGTAGCACTTGAGTGGATGACGATCCGGGTCTGTCTAACGCTGTTTGAAAACGGGATGCAATCAGGTAACTGAGGAGTTACTACACTGATGGCTGACAACTGGCAGGAGAGCAATACGCTGACCACATGCCATTTGATGTTAAAATGTGTGTGAAAACCTATGGGACTTAACTACTAAGGTCATCAGTCCCTAAGCTTACACACTACTTAACCGAAATTATCCTAGCCCGCATCTCGTGGTCGTGCGGTAGCGTTCTCGCTTCCCACGCCCGGGTTCCCGGGTTCGATTCCCGGCGGGGTCAGGGATTTTCTCTGCCTCGTGATGGCTGGGTGTTGTGTGCTGTCCTTAGGTTAGTTAGGTTTAAGTAGTTCTAAGTTCTAGGGGACTTATGACCACAGCAGTTGAGTCCCATAGTGCTCAGAGCCATTTGAACCATTTTTGATATTATCCTAAGGACAAACACACACACACACCCATGCCCGAGGGAATACTCGAACTTCCGCCGGGACCAGCCGCACAGTCCATGACCATGCCATTTGATATCCGCAATCAGTGACGCCTGTCAGCTGAGGGTGGCACGGTGGTCGGCCAGTACCACTGTACCTTCCAAGGCCTGTTCCCACAGAATTTGACTTCAGAGTTTGTATGCCTCCATTCGTATTGTACTGATGCCTCATAGATCCCTCTGTGCTGATGTGAACCTACCTCTTGGTGTATACAGAGTTACTCTTATTAATATTTAAAAACCTCCGAAGCGATGTAGCTGCCACTGAGATAATTAATTTAATATAAGACACATGAGGTCGCGAATATCGGGAAATAACCTAGGAGTGGATGACAAGTGTTGAACATCTGACGTCACCACATGACGTACGTCGCCGCACGATTGGGCCTGTCGTACCTGATCATCCCAGTGCAAGTCAATCACTCACGTCCCATGTTGCTCTGGGACCACGTGCGCGACTTCAGCACGTGGAGCTCAGGGTTCAAAACTGGCTCTGAGCACTATGGGACTCAACTGCTGTGGTCATAAGTCCCCTAGAACTTAGAACTACTTAAACCTAACTAACCTAAGGATATCACACACATCCATGCCCGAGGCAGGATTCGAACCTGCGACCGTAGCGGAGCTCAGGGTTCGAGTCTTGCATCTGGCAGGCAGTTTTTTCTCATTGTGTTAGACACTGAGGTATTAATTTATCACTTTATTTACCAGTCCGCAGTCTCCGCTGGTTTATTCCAAAGTACAATTAAATCTACCGTGTTGGGTCAGAAGTAAATGAGTACACGCTTCCAAATTGCGTAATTACCAGTAAATTATCTAAGTTTTCTTTAATAAACCAAAAAAGAAGGTAAAAAAGGAAAGAAACGCAAAATAAGAACGGCTTTCAGTTTGCTACAGCGAGGACAATAATTATGTATCTTCTACGTTTACAATAGATCGCATTTACAAAAGGTGTTCCAAATTTCGGCCGTTTGCTGGAATGCAAGTATTACATCGCTAAATCGTCCCGCCAAACCCCAACCGCTGTACGTGCGGCGAGGTGTACCATCTGGTGACGTCACATTTCAACATTTCTCATCCATTTTTGGTGTATTTCCCGATATTTGCGACCCTATGAGTCTTATATTAAACTACTTATCTCAGCATCATCTACGTTACTTCGGGGGGATTTAAACGTTAATAAGAATCACCCTGTAGTTTGTTTCATATGCGGGTAGTCAGAACCGCAGATGCCGCAACGCTGCGTAAGCTCCAATTTGTGTGTTCTCGCAGTATGGTCATCATGGGAGACGCTTGTGGCTGTTAGTAATAATGCGTCTTGATTCCTCTTCAAAACTGCCTTCTCAGAATTTTAAAGGGAACTTGCTTTGTAATGTACAGCCCACTTGCCTGCGCGTACAATACTGACTAATGAGAACGGACCAGAGAGGTCTACGACTACTAGCCGACGGATGTACACGACTGGAGCTGCCGCCTAGATAGTAATCGACCGATAGCGCGGCCGGCTCTTCGGGGGCGGGGGGAGGCGGCCGGCCTGAATGGGCGCTGCGTGGGAAGGAGATTATCCGAGCCGCCCCCCGGAGCGAGGGCGGCGCGGCGGTCAAGACCGGCGGACGCTGTGCGCCGGAATGCAAATCAGGGTCCGACCGCCGCCCCCGCGGTCCGGTGGGGCGCAGCCGCCTCAAATCCTCCCGAGATTAAATTCCGACTCCTCTGGCCGCGAGCGCTCCCAAAAGAGCGGAGGGTCGGCTGGCTTCCGGCAAAGGGCAGCGGGGGCGGCGCGGGCGGCGGTTTCCGGCCAGCGCTGGGGACCGCCTAATCCCGGAGATTAACGTGTGTGCCAGCCAGCGCGCAGTGCGTGCAGAACACTGCTGCTGCTAATGCTGCCTCCAACTGCACGCTCCTCCGCCGCATCCGCGAGCCAGCTGTCTGGCGCCGACCCAGGGTGGCACGTTATTCCATTTTCCCTTCGCGTCAGTTTGTGGCTCCAGACCTCGACTTTATATCCATGGCACATTATATCCCGTTAGAAAAAACACGTTCCAACGGCGTAATTTCCCATAACTATGGTCCGGGCATGTAACCAATATCCAAGCAAACAGTCTCGAATTATATACCTGTACAACTGTTGTTTGCGTTTCTTATGTATTGCATCTGTAAGTCCGGTAGATGCTACACTCTGTGAAACCGCCAGATTGCTATATTGGCATACTCGGAAAGTGTCAGTTGCTATTGAGCATCCTAGATGAGTGAATGTGGTTTTGACTTTGTTGCGATCTTCTGTGTGCCACCATAAACAGGTAAGGTAATTTAAATAACTGGTATCGCCTGTGGTCCAACTTTGATCAGTTGTGTTTGCATAGTAAAGAAAGCGAATTTCTTATGCAGTGAACAGTAGTATCTATGTTATAAAAATATAACAGAGCATAACATGGTGAAAGACCATATGTAGAAGTCACTGGGCCTGATCTACAATAAAAAATGTCGTGTATCTACAAGTGACACGCACTACGTAAAAAAGTATGTCAAACTTCAGCCTCAGAACTGACCACTGCACTATAACTTCAAATATTATTGAAATAATTCTTTGATTTCTAGTTACGGTTAGTGCAATGTCTGTATGTGACAGTTTCTGTACAGTTAGATTCAGACGTCCTTCAGACATGCATGTATACATGGAAATTTGAGCCGGACCTGTACTCGAACTCGGATTTCTCGCTTGTTTCATGCAAAAAAAAAAAAAAAAAAAAAAATGCAAACTGGGGCGTGAAACATTCTGTTCCTTTGCAGAAATCACACGGACGGTGTGGGAGCACTATGGGACGCAGTCAGTATCACATATGAAAGAAAGTATGGATCGTTCCTGGCGGCGTACATGGATAACCGAAGTGGTTAAGGTGACCCCTCGCGAAAAGCGGGAAATCCGGGTTCGAGTCCCGGTACGGCGTAAATTTTCATGTATCTGCAGTAAACGATACAGTCGATGTAAATCGAATCCGCAATTTGCGATCATATTTCATAATCTTGGATTTCTCTTTAAGTTTTCGATCATTTGAAGTAAGTGCTTGATACGGCGCGGTGGACAAAAAATTATGTTAACTACGACGAGACAACAGAATAAGAATCTCGTTGAATCTCGTAAAGTAATCTCCATTACAAAATCTGCACTGTTAATTCTTGAAACTGCAATTGTGACTCTAAAGATTATTTGGAATTTCGTTCAATGCACATTCAAAATTAACTTTCAAATCAGCAATAGAATTATTATTATCAACGTCCACATTACACCGATTAGTTTGCTTAAGCAAGAATTGGCTCTCTTTAACTGCCCGTCTTTCAGTTCGACCCGTTAGTCCTCTACTTCGAGGCAAAGCATGAAACAAACATAGGTTATGTGTAGTAAAGGAAGTCGTAGCTATTGAAAATGAAGAGACTGCAAATGAGGAACTTAATTCATATTTTTTGACACCGGTGGCAAATGAACATAAAGTTAGTTCCGTATACTCTTAGGCAAAAGTAAGCGAGTAAAACGATGTCATTAAACAACATTACGTGCAGGTATTGCCTCCGAAGGCTTTGCTTTCCACTGCTGAGAATATTAGTGACTAAGGAGTTGTGGCATTGTATCGGTCGAGAATGCGTGTGTTACACCTAGAATGCGATTTCGCGAAACGTTGTATTTTCGTGTGAAATTTCTACCATAGTACCTAATCGGTACGGGGAGGGGGGGGGGGGGGGTAGAAGTTAGTAGCAGTGTGAGCGAAGGACGAAAACTTTTGCGTATGTCTACTTCCTTTTACCTTTCTTAACGATCAAATAAACACATGATTTTTTTTTGGTGCACATCTGTGGTAAAGTACCTTTCGAATTATGTAAGTTTCATTTGCCTCCTTGTATAATAAATCGGTACCTCAATTTTATGATACTGTATACTATCCTTATTTCTCATTATGTAGCAATGGTCTGTGGCATATTTTTATTACACTTTCATTGTACGTTACTTTATTAAAAAAATTAAACTACAGTCCAAAATTGTCTTCTACATGGTGATTATGTTAAATTATTTATTGCTGGTATGGCATTTAAATATCTGAAACTAAAATAGCTCTTCTTAATAGAAATTTCGTGTTATCCTACAGAAAAAGATGAACAATAAACACATAAAAAGAATATGAGGGAGGCGCTCACGACCTAGATGCAGTGCACTTGTGCTTAAGGATTTGCAAAGAAAGCTGGGTTAGAGGGAAGCGTGTGCAATGAAAGATTCTGTCGTTGCCAAATATGAGGGGGAATTCTCGCCAGGTGGCGTCATTAAACACCGCGAAATCGGAGTAGAATTGTGCTGCATCGTAAAAAAATGGGAATTATAGATTTGGCGTAGAGAGAAGGATCTTTTTTATGTACAACGAATCTGATGTAATTTGCAAAATTCAACTCCCAGTTATGGTGTTCGACAAAAGAGAATTATATTCTGTAAAATAACTCGAACGTACATGGGGGAAATGAGCTATTGTGTCGCTTATTTTTTAGGTATTGGTATTTAAATTTCACAAATTTCAAAATAATTATGTTAAATAGTGTTTTTCTTCCATTTCCTATTCAAATTAATGAACATAAGAACCATAATATAAGCCACTCTATTATTTTGTGAGGTGGACCATTGCTAGGAACATTAACACTTAAGTGCGCAGTTTTTAATAATGAGTATCTGTTTTAATAACATTAGGAATTAAAAACTGGAATAATGGTAAAGTTCCTTTCACTTCACTGAACACTTGAATGTCATATATCCACGCTCCGCAGACAAAATTTAAAAAAAAATGTGGAAATTGGAAACAGCGATGTGAAATTACCGTACTGGAAATAATATTAACCGATATGCCGTGGAACCAGCTACAGAAAATACAAGCTAAACACTCTTAAGGGAACCACGTTCAAGACTCAAAATTTGATGTATTCTACAGTACTGCTCCAGTAATTGGGGACCCATCAAGTTCGCTCCAAGTAAATTGTCAAACGAATTTATTGAGTCGTGTTAGCAGAATTGCAACAGTTCAGTATAATTCTTACGAACTCAAATATAGCATCATGGAATTATCAAAAGCTGTAATTTCCAGACTTATAAGTATCTCCGAGGTTGCTGAAGACGACTATGCGAAAAGTACAAGACATACAGGAAACAAACACATATCGGTTTATGGAGCATGTCTCCAAGTTGTTAACTCACGGTGCATGTGTTCAATATGGGCGCTGTTTCTGACGTGTCAAACGTCAATACATTCATGTAACACAGTTTTAATTTTTTCTAATTTTTGATTTCACGCCCACAAAGCCAAAAATAATTTATACATTTTAGTACGAACTGTCAATTTTCACCATTTCGTTGTGTAATATTTAAGTACGGTGCTAGCAAAAGAGATATAATTTGTACAAAATCTGTATGTATACACTACGCTTATCTATTTACAGAAATAAATAAAGTCATTTACAGCAAATGGAGTATTATTTTCAGCTAAAAATCTTGTACGAACATACTACACTTTGTGTATCCAATTTGTGTTCTGACGTATTGGGTAATTGGGTTCCTTCCTCCAGGCAATGCGATTCTTCATTTCGGCTCTGGTCCCTTGCGTGCAATTCATTGTATTTTCTGACACGAACTGCCTGGAAAGGCAGGACAGCGGCCGCCTTGTGAAATCTGTTTACTGGGCTGCCTATCGACAAGCGCGAACTAATTCGATGCGACAATACAGAACAAGTGATTTATCTAAATGTTCTAATATGCCTG
Organism: Schistocerca piceifrons; assembly: GCF_021461385.2. Classification (NCBI taxonomy): domain Eukaryota; kingdom Metazoa; phylum Arthropoda; class Insecta; order Orthoptera; family Acrididae; genus Schistocerca; species Schistocerca piceifrons. The sequence continues at coordinate 183,555,541 of NC_060145.1, forward strand.
ACCGCTAGTAAACTAATAGCACGGCGCGTTTTGGGAGTCGAAACATGGGCAGATGCTATATCCATTGACACGTGTCGTTTTTCTGTATGTCCAGTAGCAGTCGTCTTCTGAAACGCCTGACATACTTACGAATAATCCTGCATGCAGAGTGGTGAGGGACAGTCCGAAAAGCTTGTGAGGGTGTTGCAGGGCAGGCTGTGCTGAGAAATATTTGTTACGAAAAAAATTTGATACGTTGCGGCGTTTCCGAGTTAATTAGCATTGTAGTTAGCCAATCAGGCCGTTGCAAGCGCAAAGTCAGGTGGCCCACCAGAAACAGTTAGTGTCAGTTGTTCTCACAGAGTACGTGATAACGCACGAGACTGCTCAGCCTTTGGATAGGATTCGGTCCTCACTAGCGTCCCATGTCCAACTTTGTATCGTCCTTTATTCGGTTTTAGGAAACCAAACGTTTACGTTTGGCCACACCGTATCTGGCGGGCTGCCTGAATTTGCGCACGCAACGGGCTGATCGGCTAACTTCAGAGCTAATTTTCGAATTTTTTTCTCAAAAATTAATTTTCGCCACAACCTATCCTGAAATATCTTTATAAGCTATTCAGACTGTTTCGGACAACCCTGTATTTATTCATCTACGTGCTATTAAACTGGTCTGGAAAATATTTACAATAAGAGTGACGCGGGACTGACCCTTGTTAATGAACATCACAGAATATGCTGGAAATGGTCACTGTTGACGTAATTCAGTGTTGTGCTTGATTTGTCAAACTGAGACACATGTAGCAGATCTGCCTAAGGGATAGCAGCCATAGTGTTTCCAACGTGTTGCTGCAGCTTTTCCAATGTGGGACGATTATTTTGAAGACACCTGACACTTCAATTTGCCTCTTAAGAAAAAGTCAGAGCGATGGATACCAGGCAATCAAGATGGCCAGGAGGCCTCGCTGCCTCTGCTTTTTATTTATTTATCTACACGTCAAGCTCCGTAGGGCCAAATTCAGGAGTAAGTCTCCAAAGTCATGGAACGTGTCAGTACATGAAATTACAACATCAAAGTAATAACAGATAAAGATAAAATGTTTATGAACCCAAAAAAGTCAAGCCATAAGTTTAAGTAAACGCAATCAACAATAGAACATAAGACTCAGCTTAATTTTTCGAGGAACTCCTCAAGAGCATAGAAGGAGTGACCCAAGAGAAGGTTAACTAGGCAGTGTGTGCTGTTGTTCCGTCTTGCTTAAAATATCTATACAGTCGTTCTTCTCCTGTGAGTTGATACACATGTGGACAGAACAGTTTTTGGACATGCTGGTTAGCATTAGAAGTTCGTTGAAACAATCTTGCTACAATGCGGACATAAGACACTGCACACAAAACATCAATCTTGAGATTATGCAATGGCTCTTCAAAGTACCGCTAGCGATAGGAACATGTTTTCTGAATTCACATAATTGGACAGGCTGCACCAGGCTTCATCTAAAGAAACGAAAAACTGAGGATGCCTTGATTCCACTTCACTCACAAACCGCCGGAAGAAACACGTGAAAGCTCGTATGGATGCTTTAACTCAAGCACTTACAAGTAACATGTAAGCTAAAGTAATTTTACTGTTTGAGAAATAATTGAATAAAATTTTACACATGCTGACGTTACGTTATTGGCTACGATCTGAATTTTTTCAATTTTTTTGTCGATCAGGATGTTGCTGGCTACTTTTAGAGCACATACTATCACATGAGGAACATTTTCTCAAGGGTTACTTAAATTATCACTTTCAAACGTGGTAGATAGTTCTTAGCAAGTAGAAAAACAAATCTGTGGACCATTTTTTGATATTAGTCTTGGAACTTACGCAACGATTTTTTAATTTATATCTGTCATACATAAAAGTTTTTTTTTATTTCACATAAATCTGAATACAGTTGACAGTAACGCACTTTGAAAAAAATTTTATGATTTTTAAAAGTCTATATCAGATTTCACCTTCTCATCTGTAATGGTCCATCAGGAAATGTCCCTTATACACTGAAAAATTAGAGTTGTCAGAAACGCAGAAAAGAAGATTTTTTACCATTAATGCCAGAAACAAGTATCTTACTGTTGGCCGTAACCATACATTTGGTCCTCAGGTAGATCTTTTCTTCTAGCTGATCTCTCTGGCGTGCCCTACGGACAGTACCATTCATGACACTTCAAAACTAGCAATCCACATTTCTAAACCTTCTTCAGTAGGTTTTCAGTGAAACAACGTGCATAAAATCCTAGTCTCACAAGGTTCCTAATTCTTCCACTGCTACGATCATTGAACATCAGACAAGTATCATATGAGAAAATTTTAACAACAGTAGCGGAGCTAAATGTTGTCTTTGATCTTTTCTGGATGAGGTCATTAAACCTCTGTTCAGTGCAATGGCTTTATGTCACCTTACTGGCACGGTATATGTGCCCGCATGGTAGCATTCTGCTGGTCGACGTCGGAGCCAGCGTCTTGCTATATCAATAATATGGTCACCATCAGCCTCGCAACGTGCAAGCAATTCCGCATAGATGGTCCTTTGTTGCTCTTTACGGTCTTCTGTTAGGCGGCGAGGAACCCAGCGGGCAGACATCTTTGAGTACCCCAACAGTTGAGTACCCCAGCTGGTGTATCAGCACTACCAACAGAGACGATCAGCTGAGCAGCGAGGTATTTGATTGGGATCCGTCGATCACCTCGACTGAGAGTGTCCGCACGTTCCAACACTGCAGAAGTCACAGCGCCGGCCGGCATGCGGGAGACTGGACAGGTTTGCACGACCTTGTTGTGATGATGACATACGCCTCCCCCAACCACTCACCGTGCTTTTGTTCACCGCCAAGCTCCGTAGATATTCTGCAAGCGCCTATGAACGTCTGCGACTGTCTGGTTTAACGACAAAATAAACTGAATTAGAGACTTCTGCTTGGAACACATCTCCATTACAGACGCTATTTGGAAGGCTTCGTATGGCGGCGCCACCAATCTGTACTTCATGAAACTATACAAGCTGAAGCGAGAATATTTCACGATGCTCCACAACATATTCCACATTTTTTTCAACTCAAATTGAGCGACAAAAAAATGTGTTGCGTTGCTTATTGAACGTCCCTCGTATATACAGGGTGTTACAAAAAAGTACGGCCAAACTTTCGGGAAACATTTCTCACACACAAATAAAGAAAAGATGTTATGTGGACATGTGTCCGGAAACGCTTAATTTCCATGTTAGAGCTCATCTTAGTTTCGTCAGTATGTATTGTACTTCCTCCATTCACCACCAGTTGGCCCAATTGAAGGAAGGTAATGTTGACTTCGGTGCTTGTGTTGACATGCGACTCATTGCTCTACAGTACTAGCATCAAGCACATCAGTACGTAGCATCAACAGGTTAGTGTTCATCACGAAAGTGGGTTTGCAGTCAGTGCAATGTTTACAAACGCGGAGTTGGCAGATGCCCATTTGATGTATGGATTAGCGCGGGGCAATAGCCGTGGCGCGGTACGTTTGTATCGAGACAGATTTCCAGAACGAAGGTGTCCCGACAGGAAGACTTTCGAAGCAATTGATCGGCGTCTTAGGGAGCACGGAACATTCCAGCCTATGACTCGCGACTGGGGAAGACCTAGAGCGACGAGGACACCTGCAATGGACGAGGCAATTCTTCGTGCAGTTCACGATAACCCTAATGTCAGCGTCAGAGAAGTTGCTGCTGTACAAGGTAACGTTGACCACGTCACTGTATGAAGAGTGCTACGGGAGAACCAGTTGTTTCCGTACCATGTACAGCGTATGCAGGCACTATCAGCAGCTGATTGGCCACCACGGGTACACTTCTGCGAATGGTTCATCCAACAACGCGTCAATCCTCATTTCAGTGCAAATGTTCTCTTTACGGATGAGGCTTCATTCCAACGTGATCAAATTGTAAATTTTCACAATCAACATGTGTGGGCTGACGAGAATCCGCACGAATTGTGCAATCACGTCATCAACACAGATTTTCTGTGAACGTTTGGGCAGGCATTGTTGGCGATGTCTTGATTGGGTCCCATGTTCTTCCACCTACGCTCAATGGAGCACGTTATCATGATTTCATACGGGATACTCTACCTGTGCTGCTAGAACATGTGCCTTTACAAGTACGACACAACATGTGGTTCATGCACGATGGAGCTCCTGCACATTTCACTCGAGGTGTTCGTACGCTTCTCAACAACAGATTCGGTGACCGATGGATTGGTAGATGCGGACGAATTTCGTGGCCACCACGCTCTCCTTACCTCAACCCTCTTGACTTTCATTTATGGGGGCATTTGAAAGCTCTTGTCTACGCAACCCCAGTACCATATGTAGAGACTCTTCGTGCTCGTATTGTGGACGGCTGTGATACAATACGCCATTCTCCAGGGCTGCATCAGCGCATCAGGGATTCCATGCGACGGAGGGTGGATGCATGTATCCTCGCAAACGGAGGACATTTTGAACATTTCCTGTAACAAAGTGTTTGAAGTCGCGCTGGTACGTTCTGTTGCTGTGTGTTTCCATTCCATGATTAATGTGATTTGAAGAGAAGTAATAAAATGAGCTCTAACATGGAAAGTAAGCGTTTCCGGACACATGTCCACATAACATATTTTCTTTCTTTGTGTGTGAGGAATGTTTCCTGAAAGTTTGGCAGTACCTTTTTGTAACACCCTGTACGACGGACTCGTGTGTGAAGAGACAGCGACGACCAGACAGTGGCAGACCCCTCTAGCGCTGACGGGTCATCGCCGACACTCATTAGAGAACAAGGCGCGCGGTGTCCCTCAAGAGCTGGTGGTATTGTCATGGGGTGGCCGCTGGTCGCCACCACCAACCCAACCCACCCCACCCCACTAGCAGCGCTCCAGCGACCACTCATTTGTCGTCGCAGGTCCGGGTGAAGGCGGCGCGTGGCTGGGCGGCGTGCGGCGCTGTCTGCTCAGCTGGAGGGCCCGAGGGTAAAAACCGGGGGAGCGTCGCCCAGGAGTCGCGGGGCGTCCAGTCTTCTCATTCACATGCATATGAGAGGAGGGGCAGAGCAGACGGCCACGGCTCGGGACGCGACACTCCCTGCTTTGTGCCACGCGTCCATTCGCCACTTGGACACGTTTCTACTGGCTTTTTGTGTCTCCTCCTCTTTAATTCCATCCTTACCCCTCCGGAACAGACGGAACGACCGAACTGGGAGCGCTAGGGAATTGAGTTGGTAACTCGATTTTCCTGTCGTTTAATCACTGATGGAAGTCCCAATTAATAGGTCTCTCTCTCTCTCTCTCTCTCTCTCTCTCTCTCTCTCTCTCTCTCTCTCTCTCTGGGTGTGTGTGTGTTACTATGTTTACATGGGTCTCCCAAAACCGGATTTCGTAAGCAGATTTCCCAATACCGCTCCCTGTTGGTTATATAAACGGTCCAAGACACAGAGAAATTAATAACATTAGTTTTCGGCGGGCATTTGTTAAATCAATGGGAAAATTTGGGTCACACCCGGATTCGAATCCAGGTCTCCTCCTTACTAAGCAGATGCCCTGACCACAGCACCATCCGGACACAATGGCCATCGCAACTCCACAGACTACCGTAGCACGCTTCCCGTCAGACCCAAATTCTCAATTTATCCACACATTAGTGATGTGGCGTCCCATGACCATTATCCTATTTACTGACAGGATTTCGCCGATTCCATAAGAGTTCGAGCGTGGTGCGGATCCGCACTGATCATTCACCGTCAACGCCTTAATTATATACAATGAAGGACCAAAGAAACTGTTATAGGCATGCGTTTTCAAATACAGAGACAAGTAAACAGACAGAATACGGCGTTGTGGTCGGCAACGACTATATAAGACAAAAAGTGTGTGGCGCTGTTGTTATAACGGTTACTACTGCTATAATGGTAGGTTATCAAGATGTAAGTGAGTTTGAACGTGGTGCTATAGCCGGCGCACGAGTGATGGGACGCAGCATCTCCGGGGTAGCGATGAAGTGGGGATCTTCCCGTACGACCATTCCACGAGCGTACCGTGAATATCAGCAGTCCGGTAAAACATCAAATCTACGACATCAATGCGGTGGAAAACGATCCGGCAAGAACGGGACCAACGATGACGAAAAGAAACGTTTAGCGTGACAACAGTGCAATCTTCCCACAAATTGCTGCAGATTTCAGTGCTGGGCTATTAACAAGAACCAGCGTGCGAACCATTCAACGAAACATCATCGACATGGGCTTTCGGAGCCGGAGGCCCACTCTTGTACCCTTGATGACTGCACGACACAAAGCTGCACACTTTGCCTGGGCCCGTCTACACCGACATTGGGCTGTTGATGACTGGAACATGTTGCCTGGTCGGACGAGTCTCGTTTAAAATTGTATCGAGCGGATGGACGTGTATGGGCATCAACCTCATGAATCCATAGACCCTGCATGTCAGCAGGGGACTGTTCAGGCTGGTGGAGGCCCTGTAATAGAGAGGAGTGTGTTAAGTTGGAGTGATATGGCACCCCTGATACGTCTAGATACGACTCTGATAGGTGACACGTACGTAAGCATCCTATCTGATCACCGATACCTATTAATGTGCGTTGTGCATTCCGACGGACTCGGGCGATTCGAGAAGGACAGTGCTACACCCCACGCGTTCAGAATTGCTACATGGTGGCTCCAGGAACACTCTTCTGACTTTAAACACTTCCGCTGGCCACCAAACTCTCCACATATGAACGTTATTGAACATATCTGGGATGCCTTTCAACCTGCTGTTCAGAAGAGATCTCAACCCCCTCGTACTCTTACGGATTTATGGACAGCCCTGCCTTATTTATGGTGTCAATTTTCTCCACCACTACCTCACACATTAGTCGAGTCCATGCCACGCCGGCCAGAGTGGCTGAGCGGTTCTAGGAGCATCAGACTGGAACCGCGCGACCGCTACGGCCGCAGGTTCGAATCCTGCCTCGGGCATGGATGTGTGTGATGTCCTTAGGTTAGTTAGGTTTAAGTATTTTTAAGTTCTAGGGGACTGATGACCACAGATGTTATGTCCCGTAGTGCTCAGAGCCATTTGAACCATTTTTTGTTGTTAAGGAGTCACGTAGTAGCTTCCTTGGTACATCAGGGAACCACAGAGGGTAAAAAACAGTACGTGGAGCAGAGATTGGAAAACTTACGACAAATAATTGAGGGCATTGTGCGCAAGTGCTATTCTGCGATGAAGAGGCTGGCACAGAAAAGGATTTTCAGCGGGTCACATCAAACCAGTCAGAAAGGAGCGTATAATCCCTGCCCCCCACCCCCCTCAGTGTGCTGGGTGTTAAAAAAGAAGAATTCTGTACTGTGGACGAAAACAAGATAACATGTCCAGTACAAGTGGGCTCTAAAATTCGTACTTTTAGAGATATGAGCACTTGATCATTTTCGCTGCTGTGAATCTCATCTCCTCCACTCCAAGCCCTTTGCTATTACTACCGACCTACAAAACAACAGTGAATAAATGAGATCACATTTCTCTGTTAATGTGAAACAGCAGACCTTTTAATGTAAACTGCTTCCTATTACATACGACCAGCAGCTGCTAAAGGAGGTGCTCAGTATCGTGTCTGCCATTTGCCGTGTGGAATAATAGCCTTCCATTATTGTCGTAAGTGCAACGATAAAACAAGTGCAAAAGCATTTCGCAAATTTATAAATACATGACTGCCTCCTTTAGAACTAATGTATGCGGGCCACTTATGCAAAACTGTAAAAACAGTTTACAGTAACGACACTTTTTTAAAAAAAGTCGTCAGTCTCCTGACTGGTTTGATGCGGCTCGCCTCGAATTCCTCTCTTGTGACAACCTCTTCATCTCAGAGTAGCATCTACACCCAGCGTCCTAAGTTATTTGCTGGATGTATTCCAATCTTCGTTTTACCCTGAGTTTTTACCCTCCACAGTGCCCACCATTACCATGGAAGTCATTCCCTTGTGTTTTAACAGATGTCCAGTCATTCTGCCCCTTCTTCTTGTCAATATTTTCCGTACATTCCTTTTATCACTGATTCTGCAGAGAACCTCCTCACTCCTTATCTTGTCAGTCCACCTAATTTTCAACACCCTTCTATAATACCACATCTCAAACCCTTCGATTCCCTCCTTTTCCGGTTTCCCCTCGATCCATCATTTACTACACATGTACGGCACTAACAGATGTTAGCAGCAAGCTACATCTATGGCAATAACAGAGGAATCTCTCCTCATTTGTTTACTGCATTTTGAAGGTCGTTCGTAAAAGTAAAGAGCTTGCGGTAGAATATTTGCGTTTCACGGAAGCGGAGATGGACAAATGCTCATAGCTCTTAAGGTATGCATTATAGAACCCATGTTTCCTGGACATTTTTGTCTGCTTTGGTCCATAGTACCACCTCTCAAGATGTGGAATTATTTTTTTAACAACCTGTATCTGTAGATATATATAGGTATGTTGATAAATTTTACTTTTGGGCCGTCTGATTACAACTGAATGAAACACAGTTTTAGTGTCATAGGAGTGCTACCAATCTAGGTGGTTTACATTTGGGACGATATACACACATCAAAAAAAAGTTTTGCATCTCCTCGGTTCCGAGAGTTCCGGAATTGGAAAGAGATCAACATAAACGTGATTTCCGCCCTTTTTATTGCTCATGAAAACCATACATTGCATGTTGTAACACCATACAACTAGACCTTCAGAGGTGGTGGTCCATATTTCTTATACCCAGTTGAACTTCCTCTTGCACTGATGCATGCCTGTATTCGTCGTGGCATACTGTGCGCAAGTTCATCAAGCCACTGTTGGTCCAGATTGTCCTACTCCTCAACGGCGATTCGGCGTAGATCCCTCAGAGTGGTTGATGGGTCACGTCGTCCATAAACAGCCCTTTCCAATCTATCCCAGGCATGTTCGATAGATTTCATATCTGGAGAACATGCTGGCCACTCTAATCGAGCGATGTCGTTATCCTGAAGGAAGTCATTCACAAGACGTGCGCGATGGGGGCACGAATTGTCGCTCATGAATGCCTGGCCAATATGCTGCCGATATGGTTGCACGACCTGTCAGAGGATGGCATTCACGTATCGTACAGCCGTTACCGCACCTTCTATGATCACCGTCGGCGTACGTCGGCCCCACATAATGCCACCCCACAACAGCAGGGAACCTCCTCCTTGCTGCACTCGCTCGACAGCGTGTGAGGTCATCGGTCCATAAGCTTACACACTACTTAACCTAAATTATCCTAAGGACAAACACACACAGCCATGCCTGAGGGAGGACTCGAACCTCGGCCGGGACCAGCCGCACAGCCCATGACTGCAGCGCCCCATACCGCTCGGCTAATCCCGCGCGCACACCGGAAAGTAGAAGGGGCAGGGTGATAGGGCATCTGTTTGGACATTAGGGGTGAAGTTCTAGAGAGTAAAAACTGTAAACGAAGAGGTTAAATACATTCAACAAATAAATGAGCACGTAGGTTGCAATTGCTACTCTGAGGTGAAAAGGTTGGCATAGGAGGGGAATTCATGACGAGAAGTTCGCTGTCACTTCCTGGCGACGCTACGTATCTTTTATAACTAGTTGCCTTGACAGGCAGCACGCATTAGGCACTCTGCAGCTTTCGTATGCAATGTGTTGCCTGTCGTGCAGTCATCTGCTCCGAGTGAAATGGTGTAGAATGAGCTTCTATTATACCTTTCTGTTCTTAGAGACACTGATTTTTAAGGTTTTCGTGTTGACAATCATTCTATCAATTTACTAGGCTAAGTAATATGCAGCACCTCTGGTCAGTAGACCCTGTTAGATCGCTGAAATCCCGTCGTTCCAGGATCGGAAGCACTTGAGCTATTGGTGTATAAATATAATCAGTTAATGTACTCGTAATGTTCATAAGGTGGCAGGGGTAACATACAGGGAGCGGAAGGCTATTTACAATTTGTACAGAAACCAGATTGCAGTTATAAGAGTCAAGGAGCATGAAAGGGAAGCAGTGATTGGGAAGGGAGTGAGAAAGGGTTGTAGACTATCCCCGACGTTATTTAATCTGTATATTGAGCAAGTAGCAAAGGAAACAAAAGAAAAATTCGGAGTAGGAATTAAAATTCATGTAGAAGAAATAAAAACTTCGAGGTTCAAATGGTTCAAATGGCTCTGAGCACTATGGGACTTAACATCTGAGGTCATCAGTCCCCTAGAATTTAGAACTACTTAAACCTAACTAACCTAATGACATGACACACATCGATGCCCGAGGCAGAATTCGAACCTGCGACCGTAGCGGTCGCGCGGTTCCAGTCTGAAGCGCCTAGAACCGCTCGGCCACTCCGGCTGGCCCTTTGAGGTTCGCCAATGACATTGTCATTCTGTCAGAGACAGCAAAGGACCCGGAAGAGCAGGTGAACGGAATGGACAGTGTCTTGCAAGGAGGATATAAGATGAACATCAACAAAAGCAAAACGAGGATAATGGAATGTAGTCGAATTAAATCGGGCGATGGTGAGGGAATTAGATTCGGAAATGAGACGCTTAAAGTAGTAAATGAGTTTTGCTATTTGGGGAGCAAAATAACTGATGATGGTCGAATTGGAGAGGATATAAAATGTAGGCTGGCAATGGCAAATAAAGCGTTTCTGAAGAAGAGAAATTTGTTAACATCGAGTATAGATTTAAGTGTCAGGAAGTCGTTTCTGAAAGTATTTGTATGAAGTGTAGCCATTTATGGAAGTGAAACGTGGACGATAAATAGTTTAGAGAAGAAGAGAATGGAAGCTTTCGAAATGTGGTGCTATAGAAGAATGCTGAAGATTAGATGGGTAGATCACATAACTAATGTGGAGGTATTGGCCAGAATTGGGGAGAAGAGAAATTTGTGGCAGAACTTGACTAGAAGAAGAGATCGCTTGGTAGAACGTATTCTGAGCCATCAAGGGATCACCAATTTAGTATTGGAGGGCAGCGTGGAGGGTAAAAATCGTAGAGGGAGACCAAGAGACGAATACGATAAACAGATTCAGAAGGATGTAGGTTGCAATAGGTACTTGGAGATGAAGAAGCTTACACAGGATAGAGTAGCATGGAGAGCTGCATGAAACCAGTCTCTGGACTGAAAACCACAACAACAACCATGTACTCGGTATGCATTGTTGCAATCTTGAGTGAATTAGGACCTTCTAAAATGGTTTACCGATTTTTTTCCAGCAGTGTTACTTCAAAGAGTTCGTGAGGAAGCACCCCTGAAGTACACAGGCCTACTGTGTGCGAGTCGTGTACCGGCTGTCTACTACTGTCCGGTCGCTACAGGCCGGTGGTACAAGGCGGCGGGTGCTTCCCACGGCCGGCCTCTTACGCAGCCGCGTCACGACCTGCGGCTGCGGCTCCGGCTGCGTCGGCCGGCCGCTGTTTGCTCGGCTCTGCCGCTGCAAAACGAGCAGCCAGACGCGGCGGGTAGCCGCTTGCCGGTAGCTGGGGACCCGTGTCTGCCGCAGCGCCGCGCCGAGCCGGTGCAACATTCCCCGCGATGCGCACCCAGATAAGCCAGCTCCGCAGACAATGCGCTCGCCGCTGCTACCGCTGCTGGTGCTCGCCTATCGCCCGCAGCGACTCGATACTTCTCTCCACATCTCGCTATAAATCCGACATTCTGCCCGTATCCGTCACCTCCGCAGTGGGTTTGCGGATTCGTATTTTCCGTTTTTGGCACAGCGTACTCCTGCGAGCGAGGGCGGCGACACTGCCTCGCTTAAGTGGGTGCTGAAGTCTCTCTCATAGAAACGCAGCCCTGTCAAGTTTTCCAATATCTGCAGAACTCAAACTTGGCACTTTATGCAGTGGAATACTTGCTTTATAAGGCTAGTAACTGCTAGTAACTACGTCGGGGCAGCATTCGGGTCGTGTAAGGAATGAACCGGCACATTGGTTTTCCCATTGGACTCGTAATCTATTCTTGGAGGCGAAACACTTGCTCGGTTGCAAAAGCTTGGCAAAATGTATCCGCTGTCGCTTTGTCAATGTGACCATATTGTCTCTGAACTGATTCGGAGAAAACTAGAGTAGGAGATTCCACACTTTTCCTCTGACGGAACACTTTGAGACTCCTGGTACTTTAATCTGAACGCCAAATTTGAGGCACCGACTTGCTTCGCTGATAAAAGAGAGACATACAGACATCGGTCTTTCCAAACCAGCTGTTAATGGACTCAGATGGGAATAAAAGTACACTGTTACACAACTGTGCTGCGTGGGCGTCCAGAATCTCGTCTAAGGGTGTGAGAATGTTCACGTGACCACCGATACCAGCGTCGGTAACTGACGCAGCACGTCCAACTTGCGTAGCAATTCTCTGGAAGTATCTTCCTGCCATTCACAAGGCCACATTTTCACCCCCTTTCAAACGTCCTCGTTTGGTTGCAGAAGGCACGTGTGTAACATAGTCGCTGCTTGCTTCGCACGTTTGCACCACACTGACCGTTCTAGCTGTCAGCATTCTCTATTGAAGGATAGACACAGATGGTGTTCTCGTAGCTATCCCACTACGCTATCTGTTGGCGGACGACGTTGAAACCATTATCAGTACATCTACGATTCACCAGGTGGCGTATGCCGTCTTCGGATAAAAATCGACTTCGTCTTTCCAGTTGAACTATTTTATTTTATTTTTTTTAAATAAAAAAGAAATTATGAACCATCAATAATAATTATACAACATAACCCACTTCCTTATATGATTAGTGGGTCTTACTTTATAAGTTGTTAGATATAATTTGCAGCTAATTACAATGTAGTGGATTTTGAGCTACAGCTATACTCTAATTACAATGGGCAGCTATTCTTAATCGTATTAGTATTTAATTCCTAAGATCTTAATTAACTCTACTACCTGCAGCGTCACAAATGTGTCAGAAATATGTATATAAACCTATTTCATTGCCTTGCCCATCGAGCTAATCCCGATGGGCGTGCCCCTGACACTGGGCAGGCCAAGATGTTATTCGCTGCAGGTTCCTAATACTAATTTCCTAATCTAATTTCTACTAACTAGTTCTAACCTAAGTCAATTCCGGTGCATTGTCTAGCCCGTGATGTTATTCTCCACTCCCCCTAGTCCCGCACGTGGCGGATTCCAGATTTAAGGTCGGCCTATCCACGCGCAGGCGGTATAGGAGTAGGGCGCGTGTTTGGTATTAGAATTTCTCTACTTTTGTTGTAATTAATTTATTTCCCTCCTGTTTTCCTTTAGCACTTTTCGTGATACCTCGTCTGCAAGTTTGTTTAGAGTTTGAAAAGTGTCTCGTTGTCTTATGAGGTGGTATGTGTCATGGTCAGGTAGTTGGTCACGTAGTGTGGAGGCAACATCATTGAAGAGGCGGCGCTCGTAAATCACATGATCGGGAGTGCCCTCCGGTTTACCACATTCACACGCGGGTGTGGCCCTTTTCCCGAACCGACGTAAGTATGTCGGGTAAGGCCCATGTCCAGTGAGAAAATGGATTAGCCCTCTGGTGGGTTCAAAGTATCTCATTTTTAATCGTTCCCTAATGTTTGGAATGAGTTCATACGTCCTACGATCTGTTTCGTCCGTCTCCCATAGTTCTTGCCATAGTTGTTCCCCCCTTGTCCCTAGCCCCAGTGCCTAAAATCTCTTCTATTTTCGATGCATTTCCCTTCTTAACCCAGAACCACGCGGCCTGCTCCCTGATTTTGGTGTCCAGGGGGCAGAGCCCCATTATGACCAATAGCGCTCCCGCTGGTGATGTTCTATAAGCCCCCACAGATCTAAGTATCATGTTCCTTTGAACCCTTCTCACTGTCATGGCGGGCACAACCCTCGTGAGTCTGTGTGCCCAGACTCCCGAGCCGTAACCCACTGTTGATGTTAATATGCTATTGTGGTAGAGTTTTATGAGATGAGGGGGGAGATGAAATCTTTTATGTCCGATGTTCGGATTGAACTATTCTATTCCGGAAGTATGTTGATCCACCCACATCACACACAGTACTGTTTCTTGCGGTGTGTAGGCTAGGAGTGGTGAAGAAACTTCGCTCGTGGGATTACTCGGCGCCGTCGCCGTCGCAGATACAGCGTGCACAACACAGGCGGCCGGCAGCTGAGCTAATCCCGAGACGGGCATCAAAGGCTGCGCGGAGCGCGGCGCAGATTCCGGCCGTGTGGGGAGCTGACAAATGAAAGTTGGCGTTTTTCATCATCAGGACGCAGCTGCGAGGAAGCGGCCAAAGCCGGATAAAGGCCCGCGCTGAGCCGCCGGATGAAAGGCGGCCGTCTGCAAGCCCGCGCGGGGCTTCGGATCGGAGCTTTCGCAAAGCGGAGGAAAAACGCCGGAAGTCCCCGCCACCTCCGCGGCTTTCTCTCGTGTTCCTTCGGGGTGCCGCTTCCTCGAGAAATACGGCGCGAAGTTGCGAGTCGAGAGCGTGAGGGATCCCTTCGTCAGAGGTCTGCAGAGACTTGCCGAGATTTCCTCTGGCAGCTGGGCGGTTGCGCAGGGAGCAAATAGACGAAAAGATGTGATATCACGTATGCTTGCCATCACTCAAGTATGGAGTCGATCTAGAGTAATATGCAATGTGGAAGTAAGAAATTCAACGGATCTGATGATGGCAACTTAGATTTATAATTAGCGGTCTTGCGTGTTTTTACTCCTGTATTTCAGATCTGATAAAGTTTAACCACGGCGATCAGTGACAGCTTTTAAATACACTGCCTAACAAAATACGTGAAGCGCCCAGAAGACGTATCGGATGTTAGTATAACTTCTTACACCTGCACACCATTGGCGACGGGTATGTAAATGTTTAGAGCTGCAATTCTCTGCGAGAGGTAGACCGGCCACCCAAGTGCATTAGTGTTTTTCGTATTTAGTGTTGTTATCATGCCTCGAAATAGGGTGTAGGGAGAGATGGGTGTAAGCCAGGGATGTACTCTTTCACCCCTGATGTTCAACCTGTACATCGAAGAAGCAATGATGGAAATAAAAAAAAGTTCAGGAGTGGAATTAAAATTGAAGGCGAAAGGATATTAATGATACGATTCGCTGATGACATTGCTATCCTGAGTGAAAGTGAAGAAGAATTACATGCCAGAATGAGATTTTCACTCTGCATCGGAGTGTGAGCTGATATGAAACTTCCTGGCAGATTAAAACTGTGTGCCGGACTGAGACTCGAACTCGGGACCTTTGCCTTTCGCGGGCAAGTGCTTTAGAGCAAAGGCAAAGGTCTCGAGTTCGAGTCTCGGTCCGGCACACAGTTTTAATCTGCCAGGAAGTTTCAAGAATTACATGATCTGCTGAACGGTACGGACAGTCTAATGAATACAGAAAATGGACTGAGAGTAAACCGAAGGAGGACAGGAGTAATGAGAAGTAGCAGAAATGAGAACAGCGAGAAACCTAACATCAGGATTGATGGTCACGAAGTAGATGAAATTAAGGAATTCTTCTACCTAGGTAGTAAAATAACCTATTACGGACGCAGCAAGGTGGATATCAAAAGGAGGCTAGCACTGGAGAAAGGGGCATTCCTGGCCAAGAAAAGTCTACTAGTATCAAACATCCGCCCTAATTTGAGGAAGAAATTTCTGAGAATATACATTTGGAGGACAGCATTGAATTGAAGTGAAACATGGACTGTGGGGAAACCTGAACAGAAGAGAATCGAAGCATTTAAGGTGTGGTGCTAGAAACGAATGTTGAAAATTAGGTGGACTGATAAGGTAAGGAATGAGGTTCTGCGCAGAATCGGATAGGAACGGAATATGTGGAAAACACCGACAGGAGAAGGAACAGGATGATCGGACATCTGTTAAGACATCGGAGAATAACTTCCATAGTACTAGAGGGAGCTGTGGAGGGCAGAAACTGTAGAGGAAGACAGAGATTGGAATACATCCAGCAAATAATTGAGTATGTAGGTTGCAAGTGCTACTCTGAGATGAAAAGGTGAGCACAGGAGAGGGCGGGTCGCATGAAACCAGTCAGAAGACTGATGACTCAAAAACCATGCCTCGTAGGTTACATAAAGAACGTGAACGAAGTCAGACGATGAGTCATCACTACGAAGTACCATGGAGATAGCGCGTTTTCGTGTCAGAGAGCGTTGTCAGGACCTGACAGACTTAGAAATGAGTCGCACTGTAGGTCCCCATCTGGCTACCTGGCCGAACCATGCATTGCAGGGGAACGTAGGGACATACTTGGCGTCAAGGTTCCGGTCGGCCACGTTTGACCATCACAACGAACGAGTGCTGAATTGTGCACAGAACACATCGTAGCCCATCCACATCTGTGTCCTACAACACCACTGGTCGGACACTAGCAGCAGCTGGGCTAGATAATTACCGCGCCATGCGTAGACTGGGTGCCGTGACTGGGAAACACGAACTGCTGACGACTGGCATCGCATTGTGTTCTGAGATGAATCGTGGTTCCGCACTACTCAGGATGATCACTGTCGGAGAGAACCTCGTATTTTTCAAATGTTGATGGAGAGGGACAGCGGTGTTGTTCCTGCCGTCACGGTGTGAATAGCCATCGTGTATGACCTCAGGTCACGGTTGGTAGCAACTGAGGGAACTGTGAGGGCGCAACATCCTCCGTCCCCACGTGTCGGGTCTCATGCAACAGTTTCGTGGTGCTGTTTTTCAACAGGACAGTGGCCGTCCCCACATGGCTAGTTCTCTGTGTACTGTCTGCGTAATACTGAGGTACTCTCGTGGCCAGCAAGACCCCCACATTTGTCTATCTACACCTGAACATCCGTGGGATCAGCTCGGGCAACTTCTTCCCTGTGCCAGTATGAAGGATGTCAAGATTGTGGAATAGCTTGCATTAAGAGAGGACACACCCTTCCCGGCCGAAACTGTGCATGCATCCAGGTCAGAAGCGAGACGGGGGGGGGGGGGGGGGGGGAGCTGGTGTTGGGCAACGTCAAACTGGCAAGTGGGCTCATATTGCCAAACTACTGTAAACATGACTCGTTTTTCTAACAACTGAAGTAACACTTGTGAAGTTCCCGCTGCAGTCATAGGACTGTGTGGCTGGTCCCGGCGGAGGTTCGAGTCCTCCCTCGGACACAGATGTGTGTGTTTATCCCTAGGATAGTTTGGATTAAGTAGTCTGTAGGCTTAGGGACTGATGACCTTAGCAGTGAAGTCCCATAAGATTTCACACTCATTTGAACATTTTTTGTGAAGTTCCATTTTGTTGTCTTTTTCCAATCCGGGAGCTTCAATTTTTTTTGTCAGGCAGTGTATTTCGGAGTACCTGTCTGTAGCTATTTGAGGTGAAACGACCAAGTGAATCTATCCGTCGGCACCTAAGATGCCCAGGCAGTTTTTCTGGAAGAATTCTAAGGAACTGTAATTCGCAGGCTAAGTAGTCACCTACGCAACCCTTCCCAAGTTCGTTTTAACTAAACAGACAGAAAGATTTGCAGGGCTTCAAATTTATGAGTTTTACGAACAGAATAACTTGTAATACTCTTCTCGGGTGTGCAGCCCGTTCTTCGAGTCAGTTTCGAAAAGACTTAGCAACACCGGCAAACACCAAGGTGGATCGTCGAAATATCGCGTCAACGGGACTTGAAAATCCAGCCGCAGATCTGAGGAGTGCATCAAAGTCAGGTTTTGTTTAGTCACCGCGAGAGTGTCACTGAAATGTCCAACTATCTGCAGTGGGAGAGGTTGCGCGAAAGCACTGCGGAGGATCATACTAATTTCTAAGAATCCACATTCCAAAAAGAATCAATAAACACACTACTTCACCCAAAATACATCTTGCATTGTATTATACTATTCCGAATGTGAACCCGTTCTTGTGGCGGATGTGAACGCCAGAGCCGTTTTGGTACAGCACTGCAAGCGTGTGCTCGATCTGCGTGCTATTCACTCGGCAGCGGTGCGTGATATCAAATGGTTCAAATGGCTCTGAGCACTATGGGACTTAACATCTGAGGTCATCAGTCCCCTAGACTTAGAACTATTTAAACCTAACTAACCTAAGGACAACACACACACCCATACCCGAAGCAGGATTCGAACCTGCGACAGCAGCAGCAGCGCGGTTCCGGGCTGAAGCGCCTAGAACCGTTCGGCCACAACGGCCGGTGAAAGTCCCGGCAGGAAGCAGAATTTTGTTGAGGAATTTTATCAGCGGGAGCAGAAAACGTGGGAATGAAAGAGCCTACATTCTGCCCCGGAGGCAGAATATTTGCGAGGTCTGAATACTGAAACAATTTCGTGGATCGATTGGGCGTTGGCAAATTCGAGAAGTCTGAGGACTGTAGCACGGTCCATTGGCGCAAATGTGACTGCTGGATGTGGCGTTATTTTGCAGCAAACAAAGCTACGCAGTTTTGTAAGCTAGTTGTACATCGATTTGCTGTCTCCGGCAGCTTGGCTGGCGGCGTGCAGTAGAGACAGTCACCAGCTGGAGGTTCCCGGCGCCCGCTGAACGCTCAGTCCCCGGCGCGGTGGTCGGGTGCAGAACCGGACTCCCGGCCCGTAAAATTCGCCACGCCGCTCCGCCCGCCGGAATTGTCGATCCGTGGCGCCTTACAAGGCGAACGGGCCGTCCCCATTACCCGCCGGACCGTCACATGCAAACAAGGTGGACGCCCGAGCTTGAAATATGCCGTGCCCTGGCCAAATATCTTCCCACCGACGTCCAATAGGCAGAAAGCAGACGTTATAAAACCTTAATCATCAACAAATATAATGCTCTCACGATTCTTCCTAACGAACAGGTCATACTCTTTTTTTTACCTGTTACGTTCCAGAATAAGAGGGTCTTGCGTTTCTTTTTTTCTCTTATACACTGTTGCAAATGGTTTGCAAACTACGATGATTATTCACTTAGCTGAAATTGTCCATATTTATAAAATGTACCGGGTAATTCAAAAAGAAAAAGAAATAACGTATTTCAGTTTGTTCATTACGGACGAACTAAAAAAAGATAGAAACACACCGCACATATCAGTGGAGAGGAAGCTTCAAAATTTTCACACAGCTGCGCTGTTGTTTGTAACAACATGGGGACTACACCGCAAGAGAAATCATTTTGTTTGTTGGAATTTGCACGAAGTCTATCCATTGTTGAAATGCGACATGTGTTCCGTTGTCGATTCAGCAAGAAACCGATTCTGCACAAGCAGATTGGATTGGATTGGATTGCTTGGGAGAAGAGACCAAACAGCGAGGTCATCGGTCTCATCGGATTAGGGAAGGAAGGGGAAGGAAATCGGCCGTGCCCTTTCAAAGGAACCATCCCGGCATTTGCCTGGAGCGATTTAGGGAAATCACGGAAAACCTAAATCAGGAGGGCCGGACGCGGGATTGAAATGTCGTCCTCCCGAATGCGAGTCCAGTGTGCTGACCACTGCGCCACCTCGCTCGGTTGCACAAGCAGATTTATGAATGGCATACACCTTCAATAGCTGAAAAATGGAATTGTTGAAGTCATCGAGTTAATAAAAATGAGGTCTTATTTGTGTGTGGAATGAAATAAACTACCGTTTCGATGTTTCTCGACCAATGCATGGTGCTCATATCGAGTGTATGTGATAGTGACTGTGCAGATATAGAACTTTGTACAGTCCTCTATCTAGTGACATTCACAGCTCCTCTTTAATAAACAACTGAAATCTGTTCTTTCTTTCGAATCATCCCGTAGCTGGTAAGAAACTTGTACTGATAGGAAAAGAAAAAAAAAAAAAATCAGCACTTCATGACGCGTTTCGAAAGAACGCCATCATGGCACGAGACACACGATATAAGACAAGATATAAAAAGGAACACTCTACAACAACGTAGTAAAGGTAAGAACATACCTATTAAAATCACTACACACAATCTTTTCACTTCCTACTCCGTGAACACAAGAGTGTCCATCAGACGTAGGCAGAAATGCTGCATGAGGAAAACGGTTTCACCTACGACAACAGTCATAATCGTTATGTGACAAATGCTTATTAAAAACTACATACATTATTTAGAGTCCACACATAAGAAAAAATGGTTAAAAAACTATCAGATTTTTACCATCAGGGCTGTACCTGCAGCTCTCCAAAATAGCTGAAATTCGGACATTGGAAAGTGGCACATATCTAAACAGATCAGAACATAAATTTCAACCAAAATGTTTAAAAACGATAGTACACGGCCAAATCGAAATTATAAATAGCTCAATAAATACAAAATTTTGAAAACGTGGATATTTATTAGAATTATGGCCGGCCGCGGTAGCCGAGCGGTTCTAGGCGCTTCAGTCCGGAACCGCACGACTGCTACGGTCGCAGGTTCGGATCCTGCCTCGGGCATGAATGTGTGTGATGTCCTTAGGTTAGTTAGGTTTAAGTAGTTCTAAGTTCTAGGGGACTGATGACCTCAGATGTTGAGTCCCATAGTGCTCAGAGACATTTTTTTTATTAGAATTGTGAGGAACCACTGACATTTATGACCTAGTATCTGGTACCACTTGTAGCACTAAGTTCATCAGTCACTACAAATACAAATTCATACAGAAAAGTCCGTAGTTCCAGCGATTAAAATTTCTGAAAATTGAATACAGTGCGTGTCGAAATTCTCAATAGGTAAATTTGAACCAAAATTGTCTAAAACGTGATAATGACCTTTAGAGTGACCCTCGTCCATATAAATACTTAGCGTTTCCTCAGTATCGCCAGATTTGTGGTGCTGAATCAAAATATTCGCATCACTACAATGGCATTGCAAGTTTTTCAATTTAAGTCTGATGTCGTCTGGAAAAGGTGACAAGAACTATAGACGGACACACACACACACACAGTAGATGTACCTCATTAGCGATTAGGTACCTGAGTTTTCAGGGACCTCTGATGGTGAGACAGGGTCTCTCGGAACTGGTAAAGTGAAACAGAATACGTTGCACAGGCACTTTAATGTGAGCAACTGTCAAAAGAAGAAATAAGGACTCTTTTGCAACGGGGACCCCTGCGAAATGTGCAGGAAGAGAGTGAGTGAGGTTCTGGAAGATACAAACGGGGACGTGAAGCCATGCCGATACCAGTGTCGCAGCCAGTTGCGCTAGGTTTTTCGGCTGAGGACGCATTGCACAAACAGCCCGATCGAGTGGTCCCACAGATTCTCGACTGGGTCTAAATCCGGGAAGCTAGCTGGCCAGGTAAATAGGGTAAACTCATCCTGGTGCGCTTCAAACCATGTACATTCACTGCTAGCTATGAGACACGTTGCATTGTCCTGCTGGTAGATACCATCGCGCCTAGGAAAAACGAACTGCGTGCTGGGATGGACGTAGTTCCCAAGGATAGAGCATACTTGTGTTGCTCCGTTGTACCTTCCAGAGTGACGAGATCACCCAGGGAACGCAATGAATAGACTCACCACACCATAAATGATGCGTAGTGTTTACTTTCAGACGTTTCACGCCGTGCACGCCAACGGCCATCTGGCTGGTTGGTTGGGGGGAGAGGACCAAACAGCGAGGTCATCGGTCCCATCGGATTAGGGAAGGATGCCTGTCCGCCCCCGGTAGCTGAATGGTCAGCGTGACGGATTGTCAATCCTCTGGGCCCAGGTTCGATTCCCAGCTGGGTCGGGGAATTTTCTCCACCCACGGACTGGGTGTTGTGCTGTCCTCATCATCATCATCCTACCATCCTCATCGACTACGGGTCGCCGAAGTGGCGTCAAATTGATAGACCAGCACCCGGAGAACGGCCTGCCCGACGGGGGGCCGTAGCCATACGATTAAATAAAATAAGGGAAGGATGCACCACATTTGCCTCGGCGCCAGATTTGGGTAGCGCCATTTTGCCATGGACGGTATACTTAAATCACGGCGGTTCGCAAACAGGTTACAAACTTAGCCATTTCGGAAATGCTTCCACTTGATACGAAAGCCAATGATAGCCAGATAAATCGCTCCATTTCCACATTACTTGACTGTACTTGTTTCAGGGTCCTCTCCACAGCCCCCCCCCCTACGCCCCCCCCTCCCCCGCCGCAACACTCTTTATATACCCTCCACTGCTAGTGCTGCCGCCTGTGAGGGGTTATTGCATACTGAAGTCGAACATAGGGGCGCTCACATTAACGTGACTGGACCTTGTAGTGTAAGCAAAACAGTACAGTCCTAGGAGTCACATAAAATTGGGGCTCAGAACGATCGGAAATAATGAAAAAGGCTTAGAATCCTCATGAACGTCCCGCATTCCCTAAGGTGCTAAGTATCATCGATGATCGATCTGAGCACGACCCTTGACCGGCAGTAGCTCTGTGACCGTGCTTCAGCAAGGCAGCTCCGCTCTAATTACAGGAGGGACCACCCCTGGCGTCTGGTGGGGGTCCTGCAGCGTCCCAGCGTCGCGTCGCGTCGCAGTCGCAGCCGGCGCCGTCGGATATTCATTAGCGCCAGGCCCGCGCACAATGCCCGCCTTCCTTCCTTTTAATACCGGCTCCGCTGCTGCCTTCTCCCTTTCCGGCGCCCAGCGTCCCTTCATCACGCGACAGAACTCCTCTTGTGAGTACACGGACCGCCTACACCCAAACACTCAGCCGGCGTTTACTCCAGCACCCATACGGTGCTGATTTATTCTCGTCGGAAAACGACGTGCTGCCTCTGTTTGGAAGCCTTACATATTCCTGTAGTACATAAAGAAATATGTTTTAGTTGGACCACTTTTTTCGCTTTGTTATAGAGGGCGCAATAATAGTCACAAATAAGTGGTTCAAATGGCTCTGAGCACCATGGGACTCCACTGCTGAGGTCATTAGTCCCCTAGAACTTAGAACTAGTTAAACCTAACTAACCTAAGGGCATCACACACATCCATGCCCGAGGCAGGATTCGAACCTGCGACCGTAACGGTCTTGCGGTTCCAGACTGCAGCGCCATTAACCGCACGGCCACTTCGGCCGGCTGGTCACAAACGTACAAGTACGTGGTATCACGTAACATTCCGCCAGTGTGGACGGACACATTACCCGTGTTAAAATGGACCGTTTAGCAATTGTGGAAAAGGTCGATATCGTGTTGATGTATGGCTATTGTAATCAAAATGCCCAACGGGCGTGCGCTATGTATGCTGCTCGGTATCCTGGACGACATCATCCAAGTATACGGACCGTTCTCCGGATAGTTACGTTATTTAAGGAAACGGGAAGTGTTCAGCCACATGTGAACCGTCAACCACGACCTGCAACAAATGATGATGCCCAAGTAGGTGTTTTAGCTACTGTCGCGGCTGATACACACATCAGTAGCAGACAAATTGCGCGAGAATCGGGATCTCAAAAACGTCGGTGTTGAGAATGCTACATCAACATCGATTGCACCCGTACCATATTTATATGCGCTAGGAATTGCATGGCGACGACTTTGAACGTCGTGTACAGTTCTGCCAATGGGCACAAGAGAAATTACGGGACGATGACAGATTTTTTGCACGCGTTCTATTTAGCGACGAAGCATTATTCACCAACAGCGGTAACGTAAACCGGCATAACATCAGCGACCTTGGCGGGTTAATGTATGGTGCGGCATTGTGGGAGGAAGGATAATTGGCCCCCATTTTATCGATGGCAATCTAAATGGTGCAATGTATGCTGATTTCCTACGTCATGCTCTACCGATGTTACTACAAGATGTTTCACTGCATGACAGAATGGCGATGTACTTCCAACATGATGGATGTCCGGCACATAGCTCGCGTGCGGTTGAAGCGGTATTGAATAGCATATTTCATGACAGGTGGGTTGGTCGTCGAAGCACCATACCATGGGCCGCACGTTCACCGGATCTGACGTCTTTCTGTGGGGAAAGTTGAAGGATATTTGCTATCGTGATCCACCGACAACGCCTGACAACATGCGTCAGCGCATTGTCAATGCATGTGCGAACATTACGGAAGGCGAACTACTCGCTGTTGAGAGGAATGTCGTTACACGTATTGCCAAATGCATTGAGGTTGACGGACATCATTTAGAGCATTTATTGCATTAATGTGGTATTTACAGGTATTCACGCTGTTAACAGCATGCGTTCTCAGAAATGATAAGTTCACAAAGGTACATGTATCACATTGGAGCAACCGAAATAAAATGTTCAAACGTACCTACGTTCTGTATTTTAATTTAAAAAACCTACCTGTTACCAACTGTTCGTCTAAAATTGTGAGCCATATGTTTGTGACTATTATAGCGCCATCTATCGCAAAGCGAAAAAAGTGGTCCTACTAAAACATTCAAATTTCTTTACGTACTACACGAATATGTAATAAAAAATGGGGGTTCCTATTTAAGAAAACGCGGTTTATATCCGTCTGACCTACGGCAGCGCCATCTAGCGGGCCAACCATAGCGCCATCTGGTTTCCTCTTTCAAGCTAGAAAAGTTTCGTTCTTTGTAGTTTTTTTCGTTTGGCGCTTATTTCGTGAGATATTTGGACCGGTCACGATCAATGGACCACCCTGTATGTTAAAGCTGTCCACCCCAATTCTGTCTGTTCAGGCTAACCACAGGAACTACTGCAGGAATCTTGATACCGTTTTCACAAACACTCTGGTGTCCAAAACGTGAGATTAAAGCAACTTTCACATGATACGTCACAACCAAGTAACATAGCTCAGGAAACTTGTATCACACACAGAAAGAAATGCTGCAATGTAGTACAGAAGGAAACTGTAAGAAATACGCAATGAGACGAACAGAAACGACACTTTTATTGAAAGACCATAGTTACACTGAGGTCACCGTGATTCGTGATGGTCCGTTGAACATAACAAAAGGCGGGACTTGGTTTTAATAGTGTGTATGATCACCACAAACGGCAACGCAGGCTCCGCAGCGTGTTCCCATGGTGGCCACTAGGCCGGTACGGAGTTCTTATGGTACTTATGGTAGGACGCCTCATTCCTCTACCAGCGCGGTTGACAGTTGCTTAATAGTCGCTGCATGTGGACGTGTTGTCCCCAACGCATTCCACATGTGCTAGGTGGGAACTAAGTAGGTGGAACGGGCAAACCAGTCCATTCGCGGAATATTCTCTCCTTCCAAGAGCTCCTACACTTGCGCTGTTCGGTTCGGTCGCACATTGTCATCCATAACAGTGAAGGCGGTGCCGAATGCACCCCTGAAAAGACGCACATGAGGAGGAGTGCAGTGTCCCAATAACGTTGACCAGTAAGAATACTGTGTTAAAAGATTTGAAGGTCAGTGCACCCATCCAACATTATGCATCCCCATCCCGCGACACGGGCACCACCAAAACGAACATGTTCCACAGTCTCCCTAGTTGATTTGTGTGTTTCCATCTTTCATCATATGAAGGTATCCAGAATCGCACCTCATACTGAGTCTGCTCTCATCCGAGAACAACATGCGATCCCAATCTTCGCTGGTCCAGCCTATACTACTGGTGCCATGAAAATGGTGAAGCTGATGTGCGGATGTCAACGGAACACAACGCACTGGTCGTCAGGCAAACGGACCATCCCACTACAGTCGAACTGCCAATGTTGTGCGTGAGATTGCATGCCTCGCCGTCCTGCTGAATTTGGTTGCAACTGCACCCGCTGTTTCACGTGGGTCTCTTGTTGCCGGTTGTACAATGTAGCGTCCTGCTGTTGTAAAAAAATGGTTCAAATGGCTCTGAGCACTATGGGACTTAACATCTATGGTCATCAGTCCCCTAGAACTTAGAACTACTTAAACCTAACTAACCTAAGGACATCACACAACACCCAGCCATCACGAGGCAGAGAAAATCCCTGACCCCGCCGGGAATCGAACCCGGGAACCCGGGCGTGGGAAGCGAGAACGCTACCGCACGACCACGAGATGCGGGCCCTGCTGTTGTAGTTGACCCTGGTCGATCACCTCCTTTTTGGACAGCAGTGCATGTGGTTCGGATTGGTGCTAAAGTTCGTGAAACAGTGCTGCGAAAAATACCAAAATCCTGGGCCACCTGCGTCATGCTTCTTTCAGTTTCTCGTTTATTCTTCCCTGGGTGAAGTCCTCCAAATGTTGTATCTTGGCCATGCTGTAATGAAGAACATTTCCACAGTTCACTGTAACTGCTTGCTCATTGGCAGACACTCGTTTCTTCAGCTCCCCTGCTTCGTGTTGCGGGACCAGCCTCATTTGGCGCTGCAGTCACGCTCACCTAACACCATGCAACGTTCAGCTTTCTATGCACGACTGGAAGATCTGTGCCAACATGCTGTCGCACTTTCATCCATTTCCACCAAGTTGTTAATATGTTCTGTTACTTTATCTATTTCGTTCTTGAGTTTTGAAGAGCAGACTCACGAGGAAGGTCTGTATACGGGGTTCAAAACTACTACAAAGTATAGATTTCGACATTCTGACATGTGACCACTTGTTCAGAGGAGGTGCTCAACATGATGTCCTTTCTTATCAATGCACGCCTTTGCGGTGTAAGAACTCGCGCACTCTTTGAAATCGCCTTAGTTGGTTCTGAATGTGCTGAGGTGCACAGAAGCTACGATTGTGTAGTGTCTGCTCATCGTATATTGGAGAGGCACAGCCCAATTGATTCATGTATCCCCATGACCAGAAGTGTAGTGGATTTAGGTCCGGGGAACGAGCAGGCAAGATATCATACCTCCCCAGCCAATCCACTGGTTTTCAAAAGTCCTCCTCAGGTGCCATTGCACAATGCAGATAAAATGTGCTGGTGCTCCATCATGCATGAACCACATCTGTAGTCTGTCCCGACGTAGCACATCCTCCAGCAAGAATGGCAGTACCTTCTTCAGAAAGTGGTGATAATGAGCCCCAGCTAATCTCTGTGGTAGCACATATGGTCCTAGTAATCTATGGCGGAAAAGGCTGGCCCATAGACTGATTGACAATCGATCCTAATGCCTTGTTTCTTGAACCACATGCGAATTTTCATCAGACCATGCATACTGATTATGGAAATTTACAGTGCCATCTCGTGTAGATCCTACCACATCAATAAATAAAATCTTGGAGGCAAATCGTGGATCCGCACCACACTGCCGCAAGAACCATTGGCAGAACTGCACTCTGGAAGGATGGTCTTGTGCCCTAATGGCCTGGGTCGGCCGAAGTGGCCGAGCGGTTCTAGGCGCTTCAGTCTGGAACCGCGCGACCACTACTGTCGCAGGTTCGAACCCTGCCTCGGGCATGGATGTGTGTGATGTCCTTAGGTTAGTTAGGTTTAAGTAGTTCTAAGTTCTAGGGAACTGATGACCTCAGATGTTAAGTCCCATAGTGCTCAGAGCCATTTTTTGAGCCTAAGAGCCTGGACGCGCTGAATATGGTACGGATACAAAAGCTGCTCATGAAGTACCGCCTAGACCATAGGATGACTAACACCTTCAGCTGCTGCTATTCGTCGCACCCTGGTTCCAGGATTGTCGTCCACTGCATCTAAAACACGCTCCTCCATTTGAGGCGTGAGAAGTGAACGAGGCTTTCCACTGTCTACTTTGTTGGGGGCTACGGAATCAGTTGCCCCAAGACGATGGCTTAGTCGGCTCAACAGCTTAACAGATGGTTCCCCGCGTGCTGGAAATCGTTCAGTGTACATATTACGGCTCTCGGATTAACTCCATCTGCTAAACCGCAGGAATAAACCATACCTGCCATTTCCGTTGTGGAATAAGAGGCCTCCATTGCTAGATTGTGTCAGGGTATCCGCAAGAGACATGCAGTACCGCACCACAAACATCACAATAACATGTCCCTTAAACGTGACCTGTAAGTAGGCCAAACATTACCGTACGTACCCGGAGTTAAGAGAAACGTACGCGAGCGTAAACAAATGAAACAAGACTACAGAACAGTCACACAACGTAAACGGAACAACTCACTGCAGACCACTGAGCCATCGCTATTGCACGGCAGTATCCCAGCATGCTGTTGACACTGGTACTACACGGAGAGCCACTCCAACAATTGTGTTCATATCCGCAACCACATGATGCATTGCTGCCTCTCAGTGTCCCATGCCAGGCGTTTTAATTAACATCAATTATCGGGTAGTCGTCTGTAGTACGCCAAGTATTGCATTGCCATGGGTGACATCACAAGAGCGCCTTCTACGAACACGTGTTCATACTTCACGTCGCAACGTATGCTTTGTAGGCCCCCTCACACGACAGTTTTGCCTTGTTTCGATGCATACTATCATCCCCTGAAATATTTGACAGTTTTTTAACACCCTGTATGTAATTTATAAACATTTCGTACAGACTGGTTGAGCTACATGAAGTAAAGGCCCCAGCCACTGTGAAATCGATGTCATTGCAATGTAGCGGTGAAAGGTAGAACATTTTCGAATCATCTATACGCTGGGACAGAGCATAGCCATGAGGTTAGCTAACTTTGTGTAAGGCCAGATGAGTGTAGTGGCCTACAATGGAAGGTTTGTGGACACAAAACACAGGCGTAGATGCACCCAATTGCAGCGATAGACTGCTTAAGCTAATGCGATGCAGCACATATCAGACATGGAAGTGATAAGGATTTTTGGAATAGAGTTAATGTTTGACGGATGTGAAGGGAAATACAGGAAAAGGTGGCACAGAAAATGTAGCTCATGCAAGGCCGGCACTGGAATAGTGCGGCCGGCAAGCGGTCGTAACTCATGCCGAAATGGCTCAGCAGTCGGGAAGACCGGGCATTGCGGTATCTCGCAGCTCCTATTACTGCCATGAGGTGTCTCTCCAAAAGCCAGTTAGATTGAGAACTTTACTGGCGTGAGTCATGGTATTCAATTACGTAATGTTGTTCTCTTTTGATCATAACTTTCTACAGTATCCTGTAAACAATATTACTACTGTGCCAGACAAAACGCCCAGCCGTAGATACTTAGGGGTACCAGCACAAAGGATTTGTGTTAAGGCTAATCTCATGAGCTACTGTAGGAGTTTGATACGGTTTTCACTAACAGATAGACTGAGTCATGAGAAAGGTTTGTGTATATCACTACATATTATTGTTTGTCTTAATTGCAGCTGTTCCCTGCAGTGACTGATGAGTACATAGCGTTGTTTATGTAGCTACTGACGAGTGCTGCAGAGAGTAGGGCCTTGTTTGGTGTCGGCCATGAGAAAGAAAGATAGAGAGAGAGAGAGAGAAAGAGGGGGGAGGGAGAGAGAGAGAGAGAGAGAGAGAGAGAGAGAGAGAGAGAGAGAGAGAGAGAGAGGGGGGGGGGGGGGGAGGGGGAGGGAGGGAGGGAGAGAGAGGGGGGAGGGGGAGGGAGAGAGAGAGAGAGAGAGAGAGAGAGACAAACAGACAGAGGGGGGGAGGCTGAGAGCAGAGCAGCTCATAAAGCAAAATATGGAAACATCTAAGTGTGAACTGTTCGTAGCAGTTCTAATGAAGTACCTTACTACTGTTTACATGGTTAAGACCCAGGTACTGGTTTGAAACTATGGCAGAGTCGGCGAAAGAAGATCCCTGGCAGCTGCAGTGGGCCTGGCGCGGCTGCTTCACGGGCCTGCCACAACCAATCTCATGACGCGATTTTGTATACATATCCATGCCAAAGCCTCAGTTTTGTCGCAGCTCTATGGAAGTCTACAGTTTTCGCCAGCAGCCTTTTCCGCGTCGCATCTGAAAGCTGGTAACAGCACTGGTAGCTGTCCGGGATCTTCTTTCGCTGACACTACCACTAGTATACCAGATGTAAAAGTATGAAACCGGAATTCGGTAGCAATAATTACACGTCTGTTGTTTGAAACTAATAAGCAATATTTTATACAAAATAATCTCCATTGCTATTTATACATGTGTCCATCTCTCTGGCAGACTATGTACGCCATGCCAAAAAAATACAGTTCTTCACTTGAAGCGAACCAGTCAGCGAGTCATTTTCGTACATTTTCATACGAGTTGAAGCGTTGTTCAGCGACATATCCCAATCACGCAAACACTTAATAATCAGACGGAGTCAGGTCTGGAGAATAAGCCGCGTGCCCCAGTATTTCTCAACTCAACGCCTCGATCGTATCCCGGAGCTGTTTTGCTGTGTGTGACGGGGCGTTATCATGGACCAATATGACTTTGTGTTTTCTTTTTCCATATTCCGGTCAGTTTTCACGTAATCCTCGATTTAAATCGATCATTTGCTGTTGGTAGCGATCAGTGTTAACGGTTTCACGAGATTTTAGCAGCTCATACGAGGGTCACTCCAAAAGAAATGCACACTATTTTTTTCAAAATCCATCTTTTATTCTACATGTTTGAAAGTTTTACAGTGTGTAGATACATAATTTAGGAACAATATTTTCATTTCCCCACATAATTTCCATCCCTCTCAACTGCCTTACGCCATCTTGGAACCAGCGCCTGTATACCCGCACAGTAAAATTCTGGACCAACCTGTTGTAGCCACTATTTGGCAGCGTGCACAAGGGAGTCATCATCTTCAAAACTTCTTCCACGAAGAGAGTCTTTCAGTTTTCCAAACAGATGATAGTCACATGGAGCCAGGTCGGGATTGTAAGGCGGGTGTTTCAGTGTTGGCCATCCGAGTTTTGTGATCGCTTACATGGTTTTTTGACTGAAATGTGGCCGTGCATTGTCCATCAACAGTAACACATCCTGCTTTTGCCGATGTGGTCGCACACGACTCAGTCGAGCTTGAAGTTTCTTTAGTGTTGTCACATATGCATCAGAATTTATGGTGGTTCCACTTGGCATAATGTTCGGAATCTAAAAACACCGTAACCATAACTTTTCCAGCAGAAGGTGTGGTTTTGAATTTTTTTCTTGGGTGAATTTGCATGATGCCACTCCATTGATTGCCTTTTCGTCTCTGGCGAAAAATGGTGGAGCCATGTTTCATCACCTGTCACAATTCTTCCAAAAAATTCATCTCCACCATTCTCGTACTGTTCCAAAAGTTCGCTGCATACCATTTTTCTTATTTCTTTGTGAGCCACCGTCAACATCCTGGAAACTCACCTGGCACAAGCCATTTTTAACGCCAACACTTTCAGTAATCTGCAAACACTTCCTTCCCCTATTCCAACGTAGCGTGACAATTCGTTCATTGTGATGCGTCTGTCAGGAGTCACCAATTCATTAACTCTCTGCACATTGTCTGGAGTGTTTGCAGTACGAGACCTGGCGCTGCGAGGACAATCCTCAATATTGCCGTGCCCGCCTTCATCACGTAACCTGCTTGCCCAGCGACTAACAGTACTGCGATCGACAGCAACATCTCCATGCAAGTTTTCCAATCTCTTGTGGATGTTTCCCACTGTCTCTTTTTCACAGCACAGGAATTCTATGACAGCACGTTGCTTCTGACGAACGTCAAGTGTAGCAGCCATCTTGAAGACATGCTGTGACGGCGCCACTCACGGGAACAGTTTGAACTAAGTTTGAAAACAACCGGGAAGGATGTATCTACACACTGTAAAATTTTCACACATGCAGAATGAAAACATATTTTTACAAAAATAGTGTGGATTTCTTTTGGAGTGACCCTCGTAATAGATGAACACTATTCTGATACCACCTAACATAGAGCATTGTCTTCTTTGCAAAGCTATTTGGTCTTGTAGTGGACGTCGATGGTCGCCTGGATTCACCCATGATCTGCGACGCTTAGGATTCTCAAAATATACCCATTTTTGATCAGTTGTCACCATGCGGTGGAAAAACGACTTTCTTTTGCATCTGGCGAGCGCATTTCGCAAGTGGTCATTTGATTTGCTTGCTGTGTTTCATTCAGTTCATGCGGAACCCATTTTAGCACTTTCTGCACCTTTCCTATAGCTTTCAACCGAAGAGAAACGACTTTTTGTGTCACATTCAATTGTTCCACGAGCTCCTGTTGAGTTTGAGTATCATCTTCACACAATAAGGCCTGCAATTGCTTGTCTTCGAACTTTTTCGGTGGTTTTCCGCTCTCGTCGTTTCTCACATCAAAATTACCACTTTTGAATTTTTTGAACCACTTGAAACACTGTGTTTTTCCAAGCGAATGTTTGCCGAAAGCTCCGACAAGCATTCGATGCGATTCTGCAGCAGTTTTCTTCAAATGATAACAGAAAACCAATGCTGTCCGAAAATCGTAGTTCGTAGGCACAGAACTCGGCATGTTTACGGGTTAGAAACAGATACCTGTGCATGGAACTTGGATTACTGTGTGCTGACATTCGTCATCAGCCGTTATAGGAAGCAGATGGCGCTGCAGACGCGATCTCACGGGCCCTACACTGACGGCTAGCACCATCGATGGGGAAATTCCGGTTTCATACTTCCACATCTGATAGCCACCAAAAAAGTGGAATGTGAACGCAACTAAGACAGAAAACAAAAACAGCGAAGTCAGTGCTACTTGCTGATCCATCAACGTTAGGCTGGAATTCCAGAAACCAAAATATCAATGTTAGTACAGGGTGATTCAAAAAGAATACCACAACTTTAAAAATGTGTATTTAATGAAAGAAACATAATATAACCTTCTGTTATACATCATTACAAAGAGTATTTAAAAAGGTTTTTTTTTTACTCAAAAACAAGTTCAGAGATGTTCAATATGGCCCCCTCCAGACACACGAGCAATATCAACCCGATACTCCAACTCGTTCCACATTCTCTGTAGCATATCAGGCGTAACAGTTTGGATAGTTGCTGTTATTTCTCGTTTCAAATCATCAATGGTGGCTGGGAGAGGTGGCCGAAACTCTCCATACAGTTGATTGTGGAATTTGCAGCTCTCTGCTAGCTCTGCGAGTCGATTTTCCTGGGCTGCGAACAAATGCTTGCTGGATGCGTGCTACATTTTCATCACTCGTTCTCGGCCGTCCAGAACTTTCCCCTTCGCACACACACCCATTCTCTGTAAACTGTTTATACCAACGTTTAATACACCACCTATCAGGAGGTTTAACACCATACTTCGTTCGAAATGCACGCTGAACAACTGTCGTCGATTCACTTCTGCCGTACTCAATAACACAAAAAGCTTTCTGTTGAGCGGTCGCCATCTTAGCATCAACTGACGCTGACGCCTAGTCAACAGCGCCTCAAGCGAACAAATGTACAACTAAATGAAACTTTATAGCTCCCTTAATTCGCCGACAGATAGTGCTTAGCTCTGCCTTTTGTCGTTGCAGAGTTTTAAATTCCTAAAGTTGTGGTATTCTTTTTGAATCACCCTGTATTATTTTTCTAAATGTACAGTACTTTTGATTAGTAGTGCCAAAGAGAATACTTCATTTTTTGGATGTATAGCAGATACTATGACATATTGTGCAGAAGTCTGTGATAATCACTCATCCAGCGTAATGTAGCTCCAAGAAGGTACCCACGCATGTATATGTTAGGGACTTTTTTTAAACATAACTGAACGTATTTGTCAGTGAACAAAACCGACATCTCACTGATAACTGCAGTGGCCTTCCTGTGTCTCATAACGTGTCGCGGCAGCACACCCAGAAAACGTTTAACTGACGCAGAAACTTTCTTCGTTTCTAGGTCTTCCCTGGACAATTGTTATGCAACACATATCAAGAATCTATAAATGCAGGATATACTTGCGCTATGATAATTAGAGATGTTAGAACGTTATTAAAAGAGGGTTTTCCGTCCGAATCTTCGCCCTCAATTTCCTCTTTCGGAAATGTGCCCGAACACCTTGCATGGATAGATATCAGGCTAGAGAAAAATACTCATACTGTGACACTATCATATTTTTATCTGAGAAACTGTATTTCATTTTGCTCATAGAAGCTAGAATTTATTAAAGGAGAGACAACTGTTGTATTTACTTGTTCGTATAGCTTAACGAGCATCGCGCTACCTTTCGAAACAGGGAACTGAATCACACACGGATGAAAACCGCACGTCGGTCAGTGTGAGTGTGGTGGATTTTAAGCCGTTTATCAGAAACCGCTACCTCAGAAAATATTTTACAGAAATAGGTAAAATACGGTAAATTAAATTGATTCGATTAACAGACACAAGATATACACGATGTCCCTACCTGGTTAACTAACAATTGGGGCGTCAGGAAGGTTAAATTAAAATTACCAAATCATGAAAAACAGTGGATCGCGTATGACGGAATGAACGCTACGAAAGAAAGATTTGAACCGAAAATGTCTCCGAACGCCTTACAGACGACATATCGCAGGACTGAAGAAAACTTCGTACAATAATCCACCTTCATTTTATCTGCAAAAAAAATTCCTTTTGTTTCGCCTGAGAAACCAATACGAGAAAAGCACTTAAGTCCATTGATGCAGTTAATTAAAGTAAACAGACAAGAAGCGAGCACGGGAAACACCACCAAACTTCTCAGATATACTGGAACAAAAAGGCTTACGATGGGAGATTTTCCTCTCTCAAGAGGCGGAAGATAAGCTTCTAAAACGTGTGTTATTGACGGAGCTGGAAATTAATTAACCCCGCTACCTAACTCGAAGGGTCCGAACTCTCTTTCGGGGCAGCGGGGCCACGTCAGCTGTAACGAATGAAGACATTAATTGTGACTGGGCTGAGGAGAAGGTGGGGGTTGAAGAAGGAGGGTGGGAGGGGAAGTAGAAGAGAGAGAGAGAGAGAGAGAGAGAGAGAGAGAGAGAGAGAGACGAAGGTCTGGTGGGAAGGCCACTACCCCCATCCTTCGCGAATGAGCGGCGCCTGATGGACAAAGTAGGGGAAGGCTTCCGGGTGGGGGTAAGGTCTGGAGTCCGGGCGTCCAAATAAGAAGAGTTCGACTGAGGAAGGAGAAAGGGACGGGGAAAGGAAAAGGGGAGGGGGGGGAGTGGCCAGAAGGGGTGAGGACAGATGACCTACCCCTGGTAGTGGACGTCATCAAAGGCCCTTGTCTGCAGGTAATTAAAGCAATCGATAGACTTTCAAAAGGACGGAAGCGGACCCTGAATTGAGGTTCGATTCAGACCGGCAGTTACTCTCAAATGCACCCCAGTGCGACGGCGGTTGACTGGCGAGGGTGGGAGGCGTTTCGTGAGGGACACTGCGAATGAATCGCGACTGCCACGCAGCTCTTTCCGGGACGTAGTGGTGCTGCACCGCTAAATTGAGTTAAAAAGTTGGAGTGTCGGAAATTGGTGTTAATTATAAGTGATAAATAACAGCTAGCCACTACTCGACTTACGTGTATAACACGCATGTTTTATGTGGCATGCAATCACGTTAAGAGAAGCTTTCATTTACAAATTAGCAAATTCCGCTAGATGGAGACATATCCCATGTATGTCGATCTCTCAGTCCTGCTGTCTGAAAGCAAGTGCTGAAAGCAACATTGCACATGAAAGCGGCACTCCTAACTAAAACACGATGCTGATTGCCTTTCCAGCAAAGCGGCTAGTTTCGTACCCTATATTTCGACGTAACCCTTACGTTCAGAATATCTGGTTCATAGGATTGAGAAATCCGCTTCAGTAGATTATATTTTATTAGCACGACTGGTTCCATCATCACGTGCTAAACATCGCATCTTTTGATCTATCTGTTTATGACAAAGCTGTTTGCGAGCTCGCCGGCAGCTGTGGCCGAGCCGTTCTAGGCGGTTCAGTGCGGAACCACGCGCCTGCTACGGTCGCAGGCTCGAATCCTTCCTCGGGCATGGATTAGTGTGATGTCCTTAGGTTGGTCGGGTTTAAGTAGTTCTAAGTCTACAGGACTGATGACCTCAAAGTCCCATAGTGCTTAGTGCTGTTTGAATCATCTGTTTGCGAGACGCTTCAGGATTGGACACAGGCGGTGCTTGTAGAAGGCATAAACGTCAGTACGCACCAGATTAGTGGGATACTTTTTATTTCAGTGGGCACTCCATAGTTAAACGAAACTGGTTACATGATATTTATCAAGCTTACTATAATTTTTTTAATTCTAAGCCAGTACCGGAGTAGGAATGGATATTCGTCCTCAGGTGTAACGTGAGGTGTGAACTTACAGATTTTCTTCTTCTTCTTCTGTAGTGGTCAATCCAAGGATTGGTTTGCAACTGTTACAATGGCAGCTTGTATCCATTCTGTGCGTCTTTCAATTTTCTCTTCATTTCTTTATAGGTTTTACATCCCACATCTTTTACGATTTGATCCATGTACCTCAGTCGTGGTCTCCCTATTGGTCTTTTTCCCTCGTCATATCCCTCTATGATTGTGTTCAGGAGTCCTTTATATCTTAATAGATGGCCCGTAAATTGCACTCTTCTTTTAACAATGAAACTCCAGAAGCTTCTCTTCTCACATGCTCTTTCCAGAGCCAATTCGTTTGTGACCTTGTCAATACAATTTATTTTGAGCATGCGTCTATAGCACCACATTTCAAAAGAATTTGGCTTCTGGTCTTCCTCTGTCCCGAGAGTCCATGTTTCACACCCATAGCATGCCACACTCCACACATATGATTTCACAAATCTTTTCCTGATTTCAAGGCTGATGCTCTTAGATGTTAAGATGTTTTTCTTCTTGTTAAAAGCAGCCTTTGCTTGAGCAATTCTACTTCTCACTTCTGCCTTGCTCCTTCCATCCCTGGTAATATTACTGCCCAGATAAGTAAATTTATCAACTTGTTCAAGCAGTTCATTGCCTACATGAACTTCGACTTTCACTTGATCTTTTTTGTCGCATGCCATTACTTTTGTTTTTGCTTTATTAATTCTCATATTATATTCTTCCCCCATAACTTTATCCATTCTATTCAGTAGGACTACAAGATCTTCTTCACTTTCAGCCAGGGGAGCTATATCATCGGCATATCTTATCATATCTATTCGTTGGCTATGAATTACTACACCTGTCTGTGCATTATGCCTTACTTTTTTCAGCGCCTCTTCAATGTATAGGCTAAAGATAACCGGGCACAGTGCGCAACCTTGTCGGACACCTTTCCGTATCTGCACCTCTTCTCGTTTTGTCCGTCCACGGATAACTGCTGGCTCGTTTTAGTACAGGTTCCATATCATTTTTCTATCTTTATAGTCTATTCCTACTTTTTTGAGTACCTCAAACATCTTATCCCATTTAACATTATAAAAGGCTTTCTCTACATCTACGAAAGCTATGTATGTTGTCAGGTTCTTATCTAGTCGTTTCTCTATTATTAGTTTTAGAGCAAATATTGCTTCTCTGGTTCCTCTATCTTTCCGGAATTCAAACTAGTCTTCGGAGAGTCTAGCTTCGACTTTTTGTTCTATGCGTTTTAGGATAATAGATTTTGTAATGTATAAAATAAGATATTTTCGTTTTATGACTGGAACATCGGAGCCAGCGTTCTATCATCATCGAAGCTAATTGGGAAAAGGCGCAGCCCTTCTTTGTATTACGCTCGCCTCTCTAGAGAGAGGGGGGTGGGGAGGAAGCAGGTGGCGCGTCTTCGACAAAGAACACGGAGAGGCTTCCCAAGATTCGTACCTGCGTCGCTGGCACAACAATCTGTTCCTGGGAGGAACAGGCGGAAGACAACTGCTCTTCCGGGTCGCTGGGAGACGGCCACGTGCAGGATGGATCTCGGGAGGTTTGTGTGCGGCGCGCATTTGCATAGCGCGTACCGGCGAGGCAGAAGGCCGGCCCGGGCTGTACGCGGCGGCGTGGAGCCTTTATTAAAATTCAGATGTTATCGACTGGCTTATTGGAGCACCTTGAGCCGCCGACAGACAGAAAGAGACAGAGAGAAAGAGAGAGAGAGAGAGAGAGGAGAAGAGAGGAGTTTCGATTGTGCGCCGGTGCGCCGGGCTCGGGGGCTGGGCCGAATGAATATTCCAGCCCACTTATCTGCCGCTCTTGACCTCCCATATTCATGTCCCTCGCGGCACCGGTCTTCCGCACCGCTGCGCTATCTTACTGGCCTCTCTTTGTGTGCGTATGCTTTTTGTCTGACGGCGTCGGGTATTCCTTGAGGAGCGCGCTAAGGCTGACGGCTACGGCAGCTGGCTCAATATCGTGACGTCGTGATAACAGGTTCCCGTGCGCAATGGACATTTTCTTTGTCTCGTAGACACTTAGCTCATTGAACACGCAACATTGCTCTATTTTTTAGGCTTCTTGTCACGCGGCTCCCTTACAGTCATCCGCCTTGAAGCCTTTAGTTGGTAGTCCACTGCGGAAAAAGGTATCAGACGAATGAGGCATACAGAAATATAAGTTATGCTACCTGATGGGTATTTACAAATAAAGAAAACAAACCACCACAGCCGTATCATAAAAGAAATTTTTTTCTGACGACTAGTTTCGGCGCAATACTTAGGCCATTCTCAGGTCCACTGTAAACCACCTTCATTCCTTGGCCCATGTGTCGTAGAACCCATATAATACTAGCTGTCGTGGGCTGCTTACATCAGGAGAGTGTGTTCTTCAACGTGTTGTCACCACTGTGACTACATGGACATGTACAGATGACAAGGGTCACTGACTTGCACTGTAGAAGTAATACCACCAAATTGTACTACTGTGTACCAGCCATATGATATTTAGTTAAGTCGCCAGGTTAAAAACTGTATTTCGGAGCTTCAGAAATGCAATCTTTTACTAGAAACCTAGAGGGAATTGTACAATTGCCTGGATGCAATAACGATTCACGGCATAATTCATGATTAACTTTCAGCACAGATTTTTCAAGCAATGTTTCCGTATGCGTCTTACGCATCAAGATTAATTCTCGAGAAAGAAATACTTTTGAATATAAGCCAAGTCTGGTTTCCATTGAATCTTCGGGAGGAACAACGCAGTTGCGCAAGGACTGCATTCATATGATCTTGCTGCCGTGAATAAATTTGTTTCGTATGTTTATATGAGAAATACTATCCATATAGTTCTAACGTGTAGCTTTCACGGTCGGCGTCTTCTTTAGTTAAAACTTCCAGGCTGAGAGGCCGTGGTCTATCAGTAAAACTACTTGTTCCTGACGCTTCGTTGCCAACTACGGGCAGCATCTTCCGAGGCGAGTCAACGTCTGACTGCGAGGCCGTGGAGGTCCCGTTTACATAGAGCGCATAGAGGGCACCACCACACGTCACTTGGGGCCGACTGTAAGCCTGTGTCTGACTAACGTCATTATTCTCGATTCAAGGTAATCGATTGTCACATCGTTGGTGCAAAGTTGATCGCCATATCTTGTCTAACTTTAAGCCTTCCTCTTTTCTATTAAAACTACTGTGGTGTTTCTGAATCTCTATAGCTTCCCTACACATACGTGCATAATAATGCGATGTCCTGGCTAGCACGCTTGTCTCGGCAAATTTTATTTCATGATAACTGTCTTTAAAAACCTCCTTCAGACCCACAAAGAAGGTTAGTGAGTGTTTAAGATCGGCGAAAGACGCACGACACCCCTTAGCAACTCCTGGGGTGTATAAAATTCCGTGTAGCTTTGGGAAGGTTTTATATTGGAACAACGGAAAGAAGTGTCAATACCCGCTTAACCGAACACAAAAGGATCTGTCGACTGACACGTACCGAGAAATCAGCTCTAGCGGAACATGTTTTTGAAGACGGTGATCATGAAATAAAACTTAGCGAGACGAGCGTTCCAGCCAGGCCATCGCATTATTATGCACGTATGTATGGGGAAACCATAGAGATTCAGAAACACCACAGTAATTTGAATAGGAAAGAGGAAGGTTTAAAGTTAGACAAGATATGGCGGTCGACTTTGCACCAACCATGTGACAATCGATTACCTTCAATCAAGAATAATGACGTTAGTCAGAGATAGACTTACAGTCAGCCCCAAGTGACGTATGGTGGTGCCCTCTATGCGCTCTATATAAACGGGACCTCCAGGGTTTGGCAGCCAGTCGTTGACTCATCTCGCAAGATTTTGTCGGCAGTTGGCAACGAAACGTCAGGAAGAAGAAGTTTGACTGCTCGACCACGGCCTCTCAGCCCGGAAGTTTTAACTAATGTACCAAAATGGTTCAAATGGCTCTGAGCACTATGGGACTTAACTTCTAAGGTCAGCAGTCCCCTAGAACTTAGAACTACTTAAACCTAACTAACCTAAGGACATCACACACATCCATGCCCGAGGCAGGATTCGAACCTGCGATCGTAGCGGTCGCGCGGTTCCAGACTGTAGCGCCTAGAGCCGCTCGGCCACCCTGGCCGGCAACTAATGTATCCATCTAGTTGTTCGGAGGAAACTGACGAAATGTAACAGTGTGAGTGCAAAAGGCACTGCAAAGCGACCAGGATTAAATTTTCAGTTTATACTAATCCAAGTAGTTTGAGAAATTTATTTGCCCACCTTGCTAGTATTCCTTATTGATTTATTTACCGGTACGTTATTAATCTTCGTATTCGTACCAATTTCGAAAAAAATACAAATGAAAACCGCAGATTGCATTTGGGAATCGAACACTGATAACCTGCTCTGCAGCCAAATCGTCAAACAGCGTTTACTTTATGGGTGCATAAGTGGCAGTCTTAATAGTTTCCAGGGAAATATGAGTTTGCGGGCGCCATATATAATGACAAAAAGTGTTCAGTTTTCTGTTATCTATCGATCCCGACAATTCTGAGTCGACAGCTCATCATTAACTTCAGGGGTGTTTGTCTCAAGAACCGTGGTGTTTGAGCCAAAATATCTTAATCTTTCATTTTAGATTGTACCCAAACGACTTCCCAAATTCGAGCAGAATCGGTTTGCCATATCTTACGTCTTCCCTTTGTGAGTGAGTCCACGGTAGCGTCAGTGCATCTTACGGGTAAACTTGTGGGACAGGTCTTCAACAACCGCAAAGGCACTTAGCAAAGTTAATGGATTCTTCATTCATTCACCGAATGCCAGTTTAAAATTTATCAATGGAAACAACAAACTATCGACGTTATGCAGGAATATTTTACTTTGTTAATTATTTTCAATAATTGTCTGTCACAGTCTATTGATGTCTTATAAGACTGAAATTTGTAAACGAACAAAAACTAACAAACACAGTTAATCCTTTTCATTGATAACAAGGAAGTAATGGAGCGTAAAATGATGAAAAACGCATGAGAGTTTCGCTGTCTGTGTTATTGCTAGCGTAACAACAAATATATTGATAAATGGACGAGATAAAATATGTTGCTACGAAAAGAGCCCTGAAATACTTTTTAGGGATGCTGCGCTGTGACTTTCTTCGGATCATTAATTTTCAACAAAACAAAATATATTGTGTTCTTTTTATTCTGGATCTGGCTTTCTATAAAAGGAACTTTGTTTCGTTACTGTAACCCGCTATAAAGATCAAATGGTTCAAATGGCTCAGAGCACCATGGGACTTAACATCTGAGGTCATCAGTCCCATAGAACTTAGAACTAATTAAACCTGACTAACCTAAGGACATCACACACATCCATGCCCGAGGTAGGATTCGAACCTGCGACCGTAGCGGTCGCGCGGTTCCAGACTGAAGCGTCTAGAACCGCTCGGCCACTTCGGCCGGCTATAAAGATCAACATATCTTTCTTACTTTACAGTTATTGATAAGGCTACTGAAAATTGTTTCGTTATCCATACTGATGTTACAGCACGCTTTGTTTGTTCAAATCAAAATGTTGCAGTGGATTTTTGTTAACATTTAAACACCAATAAGTACCACGACTAACACGAGAACATGAGACTCCTATCAGAGAAAAAATAGTTTCACTATACTGTTTACCAGACCAGAACTACGCACAGCATGATTTCTTTTACTTCATGAAGGTAAATTATCTTTTTGCACTGTTAATAATATAACATCATCCGCAGCCCGCGTCCACCTGTAAAACACATCATAAAATCTTCTGCTCTGCCCTGCAATCCCGAAAGCTGAAAGAAATAATTTTAGTTCACTATCATCTGTCCGCTTCTTTGCGGTATGATTGGTTTCATTTATGCAGTTTGAATGCACCGCGGCAGCGGCTCTTTCGTTCGTAGCGCAGCTATGCACCACGAATAATATTTAAATAGCTGAAAAGTCTTAAAAGGATGGGATAAAATACCAGGCAAGTTTACACTAAGTAACTCTATTCAAAACATTTAGACAGATTAAATTCTTATACACCTTTACAAATCAATGCCTAATGGCCTCCTACTCTCAATCTTGACAAAAGAATCATACACAAGCATACAATACAGCGTCACAGGCTCTTCCTACTCACGTAACTCCAAAAGACGACAGAGAAATTAATGCTCGGTCAGTACTATTTACACTCGGTTTGATATATTTACAACTTTGTTTGATATTTAATAAGTATCGTCTGTGGCGTTTCAGTACGCGCCGACACAGATATTAATTTTACAAAAATCGATACATAATTCTATACAAGTATAAAACATGACACATAAAGGTTTCTCATTATTACATAAACTTCGCACAATCATTGTCCATGCACAAATAAAATTACAATCATCCAGTTCAATTATTTTTTTCTTTTTTTACCACATATAATACGTGTTTTGCAAGGAGACGTTATAGTTTAAAATTTATCAATGAAAACAACAAACTGTCGATGTTATTATGAAATAATTTACTTTGTTAATTATTTTTAATAACTGTCACAGTCTGTTGAAGTCTTATAAGCCTGAAATTAGTAAACGAACTAAACTAATAAACACAGTTCATCTTTTTCAATGACAGTAATGGAGCGTAAAACGATGAAAATGCGTGAGTGCCAGATATGAGTGGTTCCCATGAAGGTAACTGCACGAAACGATGTACGGGCTACTTCTGCTGTTAGGAATCCGTGACTACATGCGGCAGCTCTCGCAAGGTACTGCGGCGGATCAGCTTTGCTCCATCTGACAACATTCGGCTGCACAAAATACCGGTATCGCCCGGTTAAAGTACACAGACCGGCGGCCGTGGTACCGCCACAATCACGCAGATAACATCCGCGCCCAGCAACAAATGCGCGATCGTGATTTACTTTATCTCGATTTGGCTGTCACGCAAAAATTAATGCGAAACGCCGACCGTGCGGGGGATAC
Organism: Schistocerca piceifrons; assembly: GCF_021461385.2. Taxonomy (NCBI): domain Eukaryota; kingdom Metazoa; phylum Arthropoda; class Insecta; order Orthoptera; family Acrididae; genus Schistocerca; species Schistocerca piceifrons. Next base: position 183,598,536 of record NC_060145.1, read on the forward strand.
GTACGCAGGACGGGGACGTGTCCCGTTACGTTGAAGAATGGTCTGTGCATAAACATTATCTTTGACATTTGATCGTGGGTTGTAGTTCGATGGCGTGAAGGCGTTATCGGGCCAGTTGTGATGGAAAACGCGACCGTTACCGCACAGAGGTCAATCTCGGAGTGACCTATATGTGAGAACCGACGTGTTGGGCGCCGGTCTATCGTTGAGTTACGCGCTCAGAACACAGCGACGACGTGTTTGGTTATTTTACTGTAATGTACACATAGCAAGCCACCAGCAGCCTGCAGTAGAGTGTGTGACGAGCAATTCATATCAATCATATCATTGACGTTTTCAGTAGTAATCGGACGCTACTTCTAAAAGCATAACAGGAGTTGATAACGAAGTTTGAGGTGGTATTCACAACAAGGTATCTGCAGAGCTTCTTTTTCTGATGTGTGAATACTTCTGCAGTGTTGGGCTGTTTTGAAAATCAGCCTTATGCAAATACAATTAGTTTATTTTTGTGTTTACCCAGACATGTTTCGACACCTATGTGTCATCTTCTGTGAGTGAAATTTTTCTATTTCTGTTGGAAGGATTGGTTTGTGGGAGAAGACTGAGAGGAAGAAGGAGATAATAGATGATAGACGACGTAAAGGGAAGAGGAAATTATGCAGACCTGAAGAGGATGGCAGAAGACCGGACAGCCTTGAGAAATACCATGTGAAAACCTGCCTTTTGGTAGAACACTGATGATGATGATAATAATTTAACTGTTGTAGGCCTAAGAATTACAAAATGTGCAATTTGCTTTGTTTTGCACACATTGTCGTTTTTAGGCCTACAAGAATTAAATTATTATAAACTCTTATATTGCACTTTTTTATTTGACCCATTGAAGATGACGCAAGGGTGTCGAAACATTTCTGGGTAAATACGAAAATAATCTAATTGTGTTTGCATAAGGCTGATTTTCAAAACAACCGAATTTTAAATCGCAAACACGGAAGAACATCAAGGGGAGCTTCATACAGTTAAATGAGTAACTTCTATAGCCAAATGATTTTGTAATATTGTCAGGCTTCTCCACTTCTATTACACACTTTTGGAGCATTCTGAGAATATTTCATTTTAACCTAATTTAGGTTAGGTAGTTTGTAGCACGTACAGATGAAATGTGGCAAAATATGGACAATAGCATAAAACCAGTCGAAACAGTGCAGTTGTGATCTTCAGTGCAAAAACTGGTTTGATGCATATCTTCACGCTAATCCTGTGCAAGACTATTCATCTGCATAAGTACCGTAATCTCATCCATTTAAACCTGTTTACTGTGTTCAAATCTTGGCATCCTCTAAGATTTTTACCCTCCACACATCCCTCCATCGTCAAATTTACGATTCTGTTATGCCTAAGGATCAACTGGCCCCTTCTTTTAGTCAAGTTGTGCAATAAATTTCTTTTCCCCCCACTCTATTCTGCATCTCCTCATTAGTTGCTCGATATCCCCCTCTAATCTTCAGCATGCTTCCGCAGCACCACATTCCAAAAGCCTCTGTTCTCTTCTTGTCTGAACTGCTTGTTGTCCACATTTCACTACGTAAAAGGACTACAAAATGGTTCAAATGGCTCGAAGCACTATGGGACTTAACATCTGAGGTCATTAGTCCCCTAGACTTAGAACTAAGCAAACATAACTAACCAAAGGACATCACACACATCAATGCACGAGGCAGGATTCGAACCTGCGACCGTAGCAGCCGCGTAGTTCCGGACTGAAGCGCCTAGAACCGCTTGACCACAGCGGCCGGCAAAAGGACTACACTCCAGTCAAATATCTTCAGAAAAGATTGCCTAACACTTAAATTTACATTACATATCAATAAATTTATTTACAGTCTAGATTTTATCCCTTCTCTACTTAGACCCTACTCAGTTATTTTACTGCCCAAACTGCAAAACTGGACTGCTACTTTTAGTGCATCATTTTCTAATCTTAATTCTCTCAGCATCACCTGATTTAATTCATCTGCATTCCATTGTCTTTTTATTAATTTTATCAATATTCATCTTATAATCTCTTTTCAAAACAGTATACATTTCGTTCAATTTCTTCTCCAGGACTTTGCCTACTCCGAGAGAATTACGATATCACTGGCAAAAAGCAAAGATTTTATTTCTTCTCCTTAAGCTTTCAATCATTTTCTACATTTCTCTTTGGTTTCCTCTCATTGCCTCATTTACTGATGTATAATCAAAGAATAAGGCTTCATTTCTTCAATGGTCAGACTATAAGTGTACTTCGATACCAGTCCACACCTACATTTTTTGTCTGGCCCGTAAAAGGGATTCTTAATTCACAAATGCTTGTGAATACTAAAAAGTTAAATTGCTCCATGGTACAGATTACTTTTTAACTCAACTACAGCTCACTCCTTAACTGATCCAATAAGTCATTTTAAGTCGGATGTTATGTTTAGAAACGCGATGATTATTGCATAAGGTTAAATGGCAATTTTTATTGTAGTGTTCCTTGGTAACGTATATCTTTTCTAACTATCTGACTTCTTGGAATTACACACAGTACTGTATGTTATAGTGCGTTTATCGCTGCGGACATGGAACGTTTAGTGCGGCCGGCCGGAGTGGCCGAGCGGTTCTAGGCGCTACAGTTTGGAACTGCGCGACCGCTACGGTTCCAGGTTCGAATCCTGCCTCGGGCATGGATGTGTGTGATGTCCTTAGGTTCTACATCTACAACTACATTTATGTTCCGCAAGCCACCCAACGCTGTGTAGCGGAGGGCACTTTACGTGCCACTGTCATTACCTCCCTTTCCTGTTCCAGTCGCGTATGGTTCGCGGGAAGAACGACTGTCGGAAAGCCTCCGTGCGCGCTCGAATCTCTCTAATTTTACATTCCTGATCTCCTCGGGAGGTATAAGTAAGGGGAAGCAATATATTCGATACTTCATCCAGAAACGCACCCTCTCGAAACCTGGCGAGCAAGCTACACCGCGATGCAGAGCGCCTCTCTTGCAGAGTCTGCCACTTGAGTGTGCTAAACATCTCCGTAACGCTATCACGGTTACCAAATAACCCTGTGGCGAAACGCGCCGCTCTTCTTTGGATCTTCTCTAACTCCTCCGTCAACCCGATCTGGTACGGATCCCACACTGATGAGCAATACTCAAGTATAGGTCGAACGAGTGTTTTGTAAGCCACCTCCTTTGTTGATGGACTGCATTTTCTAAGGACTCTCTCAATGAATCTCAACCTGGTACCCGCCTTACTAACAATTAATTTTATATGATCATTCTACTTCAAATCGTTCCGCACGCATACTCCCAGATATTTTACAGAAGTAACTGCTACCAGTGTTTCTTCCGCTATCATATAATCATACAATAAACGATCCTTCTTTTTATGTATTCGCAATACATTACATTTGTCTATGTTAAGATCAGTTGCCACTCCCTGCACGAAGTGCCTATCCGCTGCAGATCTTCCTGCATTTTGCTATAATTTTCTAATGCTGCAACTTCTCTGTATACTACAGCATCATCCGCGAAAAGCCGCATGGAACTTAGTTAGGTTTAAGTAGTTCTAAGTTCTATGGGACTGATGACCTCAGTAGTTAAGTCCCATAGTGCTCAGAGCCATTTGAGCCATTTAGTGCGGCAGTATCATCAGTACTATTTGGTGCACATAATTACTCAAAACATCTCAGAGTACTTCGATTTCTAAGAAATATGTTTAAAATCAACGAGCGACACTCGTAACTAATTTCTCGATTCTTTTAATCGCAACCCTATCGGCATGATATTTCCCGCTGGCCTCTATTTTAAACAAAATTTCAAGTTTTATGAAGAATTAAGCAATTATCTTTTAAATTAAAACATGCCAAAGAAACTTAAAAGGTTTATTCTCTATCCATCGTTCTACATTCCCAATACCACTTCCATTGTAACCCAAGTGAATTAGCCACAGCAGCAATGCTAAAATTTTTCGTTTTTAAATCGTTCTTTTCTAAAAAAAAGAAGGAGTAACTTTTTATCGTAAGTTTAGCAGTGGTTTGAAATATTGCGTTACTGCAGAAAATGCGAAAAGTGATGAATGCTATTTTAATAACAGTGCCGACAGAAACGAGCGACAAACACATGGCATAAGAATAGCTACAGCATTGCTGAGACAATAATGTCCTTGTTGCCGTGTGTCGTAGCTTAAGCAACGAGTGCATCTGCAGTGTAGAAGACTTGCACACAGCTGGTCTATACTGCAGTATCTCGCTGTCGTCTCCGGAGGTCCGTTGTATTGCGGAATGGCAACAACCCTAGGCTGGAAATACTTATACGAATCTACTTAGCAAAGAAGTACAACGCTTCATTTGCTTTAAAAGATGTGAGAGTTGTCTGCCATTTCTATGAAATAATAAAAGAGGAAGGAAGTTATGGTAACAGTAATAAATTAAGAACTTACCAATTCATTTTACAGGATACAAAAAAAGTAGAAAGTAGCTGATCTGCTACCTGTGTCTACATAATATACCTCTACCTGCCTGTAGCCCTTGAAAACGGACAAATTTACGCGAAAGAAAGAGTTCTTAAACCCCAGTTTTCACCCGTCAGCACCGACTATTCGTAACGTTCAAATAGTGGTATGACACCCGATTACAACGTGAGTTTTGAGAAGAGTTTCAAAAAACTAGAATCAATAGCAGAATGACGGTGATCTTTGGCGATGTTCAACCGATTACGACTTTTCGAGAAAAGCAGCCTTTTTAATTTAATATTTTGATTCTATGTATCCTGAAATTGAAAGAGCCGAAAGTTTTCAGTCTTTGTTCGATTTCTACGTTTAACACAAGAAAATAGAACGAAAAAATAACAGAAAATCGGTTATTGCAGAAAACGATTAATTTGAGCGGTGTTAATAGGTTAAACTGGCATGAAAAAAAGCGATGTAATCGAAAATCAATTGTTTCAGCGGTAACTGCCATCCCTAACGGGTGCCCACGGCCTAGGACTGTTAATATTTCTAAAAATATCGGGAGCCTGATACATCAGTATTGAAAAAAACATTGTATCGTGTCTCAGTATTTTGAGAAAGGTATCGATATATCCACAGAAAAAATATTGACGTATCGTCCTATAAATATATCGGCTGCCCATAAATATACCGCCGGGTTTACAACTATGTGTTTAAGTACTGGTTTATTATTAGATATTCTGTACATCAACGAGTTTGTAACCCCTTATAGCAAGAACTGAAAGGAAAACAATGAACGTTCAAACTTGGGGATAACCACTTTGATAACAGTGGTAATTGCATGTAAGTGACACAATAATATGTGTCCGGTGGGTGCATCGTTCGGTTTTGACAAGAACACTTTGACTTCTCTATTTTTTCATTTCTGCAAACGCCAGCGAACTAGCTGTTCTAGTGTCAAACTTGTGCGGTGAATTAAACGTTGCAGTTTCTGTTGGTAGCACCGAGCGCCGAATACTCAGCATTTACCAAATGTTCAAATGTGTTTGAATTCCTAAGGGACCAAACTGCTTAGGTCATCGGTCCCTAGACTTACGCTCTACTTAAACTAACTTATGCTAAGAACAACACACACATCCATGCCCGAGGCAGGATTCGAACCTGCGACCGTAGTGGTCTCGCGGTTCCAGACTGTAGCGCCTAGAACCGCTCGACCACCTCGGCCGGCCAGCATTTACCCCCACACATCTACGCCCACTGCAAGGACCAATCTTGTCATTTAGTTTTGTTCATCACTTTTGGCACTGTCTCTGAGGAATACCGATGTGAAGAAATAGCACAATAGTTGTGTTAAAAATTTGTTTTTTACGTAACTGGTGTGCTGTTTCTTCACATCGGATGTCTTGTTACTCTATCACTCCATCACCCCCCCTCCCCCACCTCCAGTGCAGTGGACTTCTTCTTTGTGACTGGACGTGATGAAAGCTCAAAAAGTAATGAGACTCTTTCACACAGTACAAGTAAAATTATGTCCTACTACAGTTTCAAAAGAATAATTTGAAATATTTATCGAAAATAATCACAAATTTAGCATTGGAGGGCAGCGTGGAAGGTAAAAATCGTAGAGGGAGACCAAGAGATGAATACACTAAGCAGATTCAGAAGGATGTAGGTTGCAGTAGGTACTGGGAGATGAAGAAGCTTGCACAGGATAGAGTAGCATGGAGAGCTGCATCAAACCAGTCTCAGGACTGAAGACCACAACAACAACATCGAAAATGGCGAAAAAAATATAATGTAAAATAAAAATTTCAGCAATCGATGAAACCACTACGATATCGATATGTCGTTGAATCCAGTGTTGCCGGAATACATCGATGTCTTCGGAGAAACTATCGATATATCGATATTCTACAGACAGCCTTAAGCCTAGTTTACACGACGACATTGGGTTGCGCCACTCGTTGCGTGGAATGAGATGGTTTAATATTTGAATGTAGACACGGCGAAACCAATATAGTCTTCGGTTTCGTCGTTTTGTGTGTCTGAAATGAGAGTTTTGGCAGCTGCACGCTTTACCAGTTGTGATGGAGTTAATGCTTGTTGCATGGAATCGCTGAATAAGAAAATAATAATAATAATAATAATAATAATAATAATAATAATAATAATAAGTTTCGTGACTGGATGAAGAAAAGACGTCAGCTCGGTTGCTCAGCATCCTTGCTGAAATAATTTATAATGGAAGATCCAAGAAGTTCTTTTAATTATCTTAGAATGTCACTAGAACTGTTCACGTTTCTTCTAAATAGAGTTAATTATGCGATAAAGAATAAAGATACATACCGCATGAAGCACTGTCGCCACAACTGAAATTAGATATCACATTGCGTGCATTACAATCGAGAACACTCGGCATGCTATAAGATGCGGTTTTTGTGGTGGTGACGTTTTTTCATTAACACCAATGATTATTAACATTAACAGTGATAATTATTAACATTAACAGCAGTAATTATTTGAAGCAGGCCGCACTAAGAAGAGAATGGTTTGCAAACTACTCTCTTGAAGATAGATCTGTACAGTGGCAATATTTCAAAATTCAGACGTATGTGAATGGGGAGCACTGCTGTGACGTTTTAAATAGGTGAATATTGAATTAAGAATGCAGTTTCTTGATTTTCGTAGCCTTCCCTCCTGTCAACAATATTCCTTAAAAAAAAATGAGTCGGCCAACTCGAACGATGGGATTTTAGTCTTGTAGACGAGAGCATTTCCACAGCTAGAGTTACATTTGCTTGTATTTTTGGTAATTCAGTTATACAGGGTGTTACAAAAAGGTACGGCCAAACTTTCAGGAAACATTCCTCACACACAAAGAAAGAAAATATGTTATGTGGACATGTGTCCGGAAACGCTTACTTTCCATGTTAGAGCTCATTTTATTACTTCTCTTCAAACACTTTATTACAGGAAATGTTCAAAATGTCCTCCGTCGCATGGAATCCCTGATGCGCTGATGCAGCCCTGGCGAATGGCGTATTGTATCACAGCCGTCCACAATACGAGCACAAAGAGTCTCTACATTTGGTACCGGGGTTGCGTAGACAAGAGCTTTCAAATGCCCCCATAAATGAAAGTCAAGAGGGTTGAGGTCAGAAGAGCGTGGAGGCCATGGAATAGGTCCGCCTCTACCAATCCATCGGTCACCGAATCGGTTGTTGAGAAGCGTACGAACACTTCGACTGAAATGCGCAGTAGCTCCATAGTGCATGAACCTCATGTTGTGTCGTACTTGTAAAGGCACATGTTCTAGCAGCACAGGTAGAGTATCCCGTGTGAAATCATGATAACGTGCTCCACTGAGCGTAGGTGGAAGAACATGGGGCCCAATCAAGACAACACCAACAATGCCTGCCCAAACGTTCACAGAAAATCTGTGTTGATGACGTGATTGCACAATTGCGTGCGGATTCTCGTCAGCCCACACATGTTGATTGTGAAAATTTACAATTTGATCACGTTGGAATGAAGCCTCATCCGTAAAGAGAACATTTGCACTGAAATGAGGATTGACACATTGTTGGATGAACCATTCGCAAAAGTGTACCCGTGGAGGCCAATCAGCCGCTGATAGTGCCTGCACACGCTGTACATGGTACGGAAACAACTGGTCCTCCCGTAGTACTCTCCATACAGTGACATGGTGAACGTTACCTTGTACAGCAGCAGCTTCTCTGACGCTGACATTGGGGTTATCGTCAACTGCACGAACAGTTGCCTCGTCCATTGCAGGTGTCCTCGTCGTTCTAGGTCTTCCCCAGTCGCGAGTCATAGGCTGGAATGTTCCGTGCTCCCTAAGACGCCGAGCAATTGCTTCGAACGTCTTCCTGTCGGGACACCTTCGTTCTGGAAATCTGTCTCGATAAAAACGTACCGCGCCACGGCCATTGCCCCGTGCTAATCCATACATCAAATGGGCATCTGCCAACTCCGCATTTGTAAACAGTGCACTGACTGCAAAACCACGTTCGTGATGAACACTAACCTGTTGATGCTACGCACTGATGTGCTTGAAGCTAGTACTGTAGAGCAATGAGTCGCATGTCAACACAAGCACCGAAGTCAACATTACCTTCCTTCAATTGGGCCAGCTGGTGGTGAATGGAGGAAGTACAGTACATACTGACGAAACTAAAATGAGCTCTAACATGGAAATTAAGCGTTTCCGGACACATATCCACATAATATCTTTCCTTTATTTGTGTGTGAGGAATGTTTCCAGAAAGTTTGGTCGTACCATTTTTTTTTTCACTCTGTATATGTGCTCCTAATGCAATAAATTTTTCCCTGCGGCTCAGATATTGTCAAACTATCTATGTTCTGATCGCACGTGAAGGTCTCAGGAGCAGCAATTTGTTGCTTATTTTTGTAATCAGCATCACTGAAATTCCACAAACACCTCTGCAAAGCATATATATCCAAAAAGCGAAAATTATTCTCCGTTCCCCACGTCATATTTCCGTTTGTCTACACTCTACGAACACACATAGCCTCAAAACTCATACAACTAGTGTCGCCAAAGTTGGAACACGCCGAAAGTGTTTAGTTTCACCGACGAGTTGCGCATGCGCAGTGGCCGGTAGCGCAGTTGCCTGCAGCCTAGTGTCGTCGAGTAAACTAAGCTTTACCGCGGCTGCTGTGAAGGAAGCGGAGGAGCCGGAGTGGCGCCCCTGCAGTGAGTCACGGCTGCCACTCCACTCCAGGGCCAGCACAGCCGCGGCAGCGTCTGTTATCTCGGCGCCGGCGCCGCCACTGTGCGCTACGTCCCCACCGCTCCGCGCCACGCCAAGCCGTTGCGTAGCGTGCCGCAGACACACACCAGCCCCGGCCGAGATAGCGTCCGCCTGTCGCTTCACCGGCAGCGCCGGCCGCACCAGGGCGCTGACGTGAAGCGCCGCACTTCAAGAGTCCCGCCCGTCTGCTTCGTGTCGACTCACACGGCGACGCCGACATGCTCGTCTTCCAAATACATCAAACAGAGCTCCAGGAAAATAAAAATGGAAACGGGAACAACAGTAATAACCACACCCACGACTGTTATGGAAAGTTCGATCTTACAGTGTATCGAGCGGAACTCGTGACACAATTGAGAATTTCTTCGTTCGGAGGGCACAGCTTGACACCTTGGTGGAGAGTCATCGAAAGACGTAGATTCAGGTGTAAGATTGCCACGTCAAAAAAACATAAAAACCGGACTGGGTGTTATTTTTAGCCAAACATTCGTTCTAAAAGCAGGACTACCAATTTAAAATAGAAATGGAGTCAGTTGGGTGTTATTTTTAGCTAAACATTCGTTCTAAAAGCCGGACTACCAATTTAAAATAGAAATGGAGTCAGTTGGGTGTTTGCTGTCTTTGAAATGAAATGAACGTATGGCATCTAGGCCGGGAGGCCCCATTCGGGGAATTTCGGCCGCCAAGTTAAAGTCTTATTTCAGTCGACGCCACATTGGACGACTTGCGCGCCGGCGATGAGGATGAAATGATCATGACAACACAACAACCAGTCCCCGAGCGGAGAAAATCTCCAGCCCGGCCGGGAATCAAACCAAGGCCCGCTTACATGGGAGGCGAGCACTTTACCACCCAGCTAAGCAGGCGGACTTGCTGTCTTTATCAATTTATTTATTTACTTATTTATTTATTTTGAGTCATCAGTCTTTTGACTGGTTTGATGCGGCCCGCCATGAATTCCCCTCTTGTCCTAGAGAAGCACTCGAAACCTATGTCCTCAATTACTTGCTGGATATATTCCAGTCTCCGTCATCCTCTACAGTTTTTGCCCTCTACAGCTCCCGCTAGTACCATGGAAGTCAGTCCCTCATGTTTTGACAAATGTCCTATCATCCTGACCCTTGTCCTTGTCAGGGTCTCCCACATATTCTTTTCCTCTCCGATTCTGCGCAGAACCTCCTCATTCCTCACTTTCTCAGTCCACCTAATTTTCAACATTCGTTTCTAGCACCACATCTCAAATGCTTCGAGTCTCTTCCGTTCCGGTTTTCCCACAGTTCATGTTTCAGCGCCATAAAATGCTGTGCTCCAAACGTACATTCTCAGAAGTTTCTTCCTAAAATTAAGGTCTATGTTTGATACTAATAGACTGTTGTCGGCCAGGAATGTTTATTTTTCCTGTGCTAGTCTGCTTTTGATGTCCTCCTTGCTCCGACCGTCACTGGCTATTTTGCTGCCTAGGTAATAGAACTTCTTAAATTCATCTACTTCGTGACTATCGGTCCTGATGTTAAGTTTCTCGCTGTTCTCTTTTTCTGCTGCTTCTCATTACTTTCGTCTTTCTTCGATTAACTCTAAATCCACATCCTGACTTATCAGATTTCATTCTATCTAGCGGATTAGGTAATTCTTCTTCACTTTCACTCATGACATCAATGTCATCAGTGAATCGTATCATTGATATCCTTTTACCTTGAATTTTAATTCCGCTCCTGAAAGTTTCTTTAGTCGTTTAGTAACAATCATTTCCGGTCAGTTTTTTTTGTGCGAGATCAACCTTGTTGTTGTTGTTGTTGTGTCTTCAGTACAAAGACGGGCTTGATGCAGCTATCCATGCTATTCTATCCCGTGCAAGCCTCATCATCTCTGATTAACTACTGCAACCTACATCATTTTGAACCCGTTTACTGTCTTCATCTCTTGCCCTTCCACTGCAATCCCCCCCCCCCCCCCCTGACCATTCCCCACGCTACATTACAATACTAAACTGGTGTGTAGACAATGATTAAAGAAGACAATACAGACTCTGTTCATTTTCATTTGTCCGATAAAAGAGAAGACATTGTTCCTTTTCGAGCAGCACCGCTGAGCTTGCAAGATGCAGTCTTCCTACGTTCCATACTAATGGGTCTTTAACACACGTCATAATTGTTAATTTATCTATAAAAATGTTGTTTTTTACCATCGAAATCATCTTTTATTTATAGAAGAATTGTGTTCTTTCCTGCAGTAACTGAAAGTTTTCTTAGTTACGATCTTATCCTATTGTTGTCTGCTATTGCGGTCGGTACAACTATTTTTGGTAATCATGGCTCTTCCAGCCCTGATATTATTAAGATAACCTATTCAATTTAACATTTTTGAAAGTATTACAGCAAATCTATCATTATTTTCATTTTCTGACGTAAATTTCGCCGTATTGGGCCACTATTGTCGAGTACGTTTTTTTTGCGTAGGCGCCATTACAGAGAAAGCTATGACTAAATATATATCATGCAATTAAAATTAACGAACCAGTCTGCTACTAATAACTACACATACATTAGAGGCCTAACCCCTGAGACAAAAAAAAAGACATCATGTTCACGTGTAGTTATTGCTTTGGTGTGCTATAACGATCTGCACGATAACATAACTTCAGTAAAAGGAAATAATTGTAATCAATTATTTAGCATAACGAAGTGTTGGGTGTGATAAGTCTGTGTTAACATTCTTATAGATTAAAAGATTGCAAGAAGATCTGTGATAAAACTAGTTAGGCATTATCTGTTTAAAAGACAATTTCATTCAACACGTTACAATTACACTACAATACTAAAAGCTGTGAAGCACCACCCTGAAAAAATATTTCTTAATCTGCGGTGATTTCACCGGCACCAGGGCGTTAAAAATCTATCTGACGATCGGTGATACCCTCACAAATGTCATCGGAAAATATCTTATCTTGAAACTTCCTGGCAGATTAAAACTGTGTGCCGGACCTAGACTCGAACTCGGGACCTTTGCCTTTCGCGGGCAAGTGCTCTACCAACTGAGCTACCCAAGCACGAAAGGATATTGCGGAGACATGCCTTAGCCACAGCCTGGGGGATGTTTCTAGATATCTTATCTTACTATACAGGCACGGTAATGCTCAACGTATTATTCGGTGATGTAAAAGTTCATCAGCTCGAACTTAGGACATCCGTTTATACAAAATTCACGGGAGTTGCTGCAGTAGCCAAAGTCAAATACTGCATATCCCGTTTAACGTAGTTTCTCATTACAAATTCAAAGGGTACCGCGTCTTCAGGATTTAATTACGGGTATGCTCTGCACGAAGTGGCCACTACAGGTCGAAGGCTAGACGTTGGTGCAGGGGGCCAGATGGCCAGCGAGGTGAGGGCGGGGTAAGAGGACAGGGAAGGGGTTAGTCGCTTCAGATGTTGTTCGGCGATACGTGAGAGTTATGGGGACACACTTCCTACGCGAGATGGCCACGGCGGGCCGTTTTACGCCGAGTACAAAGCCAGCAAGGAATTACGGCGGCAATAATAGTACGTAATGGACATTATATTGCGTCCCCTCCATTCAAGGAGTTTTATTAGTCATTCTTTTTTAACCGCGCTTCGCCTTTGACTTCGATAGGTGCGGCTGCGACGAACGTATTGCGCGTGGGGGTTCGGGGGAGGGGGTGTTGGGGACGGGAGGGGTGAGGTGGGGGAGGACTATCAGGAAGGAATATAAAAAGATTAGTACCTGCGATAATCGCTGGCGTCCTTCCTTCGGCAGGGCCACTAACCTACCCCAAGCGGCGCGACCTGGCCATTGTGGGCCGGTCATTATATGGAAATGGGAACCCGTATAATTATAGTGCTCCACGGACACAGTTTTATTATTTTCGTTCTGGCCCGCGGCGTGTCGGCCGATGATGCAACAGCGTACGTACGTAGCTGGCCACGCGGAGCGGCTGCCTAGGTAGTGTCCTATCGTACAGCTGCTACAGCGGAGAGGTCCCTCCTGCAGTGGGCGTGCGCGTGCTCCGTGTTTATAGCTTTTGGTCACGTGTGCGCTTTTCCCTCATGTCTCAGCTTTCCCCTTCCTGCCTCCCCCGTACCGACTGTTACGACTAGCGTTACGACGATTTCCTCGTGAGGACAGAATGCAGGAGGGGTCGCAAGTTGGCGGCGGTGGCGGGAGTCTACGTCAATACCACCTGCACCAGGTCCCCACCCCAAGTTACGCTGCTGGCAATCGCACTCACACTGACATTTGTTTTTTATGGCGCCATTCGAGAGAGAGAAAGAGAGAGAGAGAGAGAGAGAGAGTGTGTGTGTGTGTGTGTGAGAGAGAGAGAGAGAGAGAGAGAGAGAGAGAGAGAGAGAGAGAGAGAGAGAGATATTTCGATCGAGACGAGACGCAGCGTGCAAAGTGAATCAACCATTTACAGATTGAAATCGCAATAGGAATGATGGCGTGTACAGGTACAGCTGCCCATGCAGCTTCAACACGATACCACAGTTCATCAAGAGTTGTGACTGGCGTATTGTGACGAGCCACCACTGACCAGATGTTTCTGGAGAATGTGCTGGCCAGGGCAGCAGTCGAATATTTTCTGTATCCAGAAAGGCCCGTACAGGACCTGCAACCTGCGGTCGTGCGTTTTCCTGCTGAAATGTAGGGTTTCGCAGGGATCGAATGAAGGGTAAAGCCACCGGCCGCGGTGGTCTAGCTGTTCTAGGCGCTCAGTCCGGAACCGTGCGACCGCTACGGTCGCAGGTTCGAATCCTGCCTCGGGCATGGATGTATGTGATGTCCTTAGGTTAGTTAGGTTTAAGTAGTTCTAAGTTCTAGGGGACTTATGACCACAGATGTTGAGTTCCATAGTGCTCAGAGCCATTTGAACCATATGAAGGGTAAAGCCACGGGTCGTAACACATCTGAAATGTAACGTCCACTGTTCAAAGTGCCCTCAATGCGAACAAGAGGTGACCGAGACGTGTAACCAATGGCACCCCATACCATCACGCCGGGTGATACGCCAGTATGGCGATGACGAATGCACGCTTCCAATGTGCGTTCACCGCGATGTCGCCAAACACGGATGCGACCATCACGATGCTGGAAACAGAACCTGGATTCATCCGAAAAAATTACGTTTTGCCATTCGTACACCCAGGGTCGTCGTTGACTACACCATCGCAGGCGCTCCTGTCTGTGATGCAGCGTCAAGGGTAACCGCAGCCATGGTCTCCGAGCTGATAGTCCATGCTGCTGCAAAAGTCGTCGAACTGCTCGTGCAGATGGTGGTCGTCTTGCATACGTCCCCATCTGTTGACTCAGGGATCTAGACGTGGCTGCACTATCCGTTATAGCCATGCGGATATGCCTGTCATCTCTACTGCTTGTGATACGACGCCGTTGGGATCCAGCACGGCGTTTCGTATTACCCTCCTGAACCCACCGATTCTATATTCTGCTAACAGTCATTGGATCTCGACCAACGCGAGCAGCAATGTCGCGATACGAGAAGCAGCAATCGCGATGGGCTACAATCCGACCTTCATCAAAGTCGGAAAAGTGGTGGTACCTATTTCTCCTCCTTACACGAGGCATCACAGCAACGTTTCACCAGGGATCGCCGGTGAACTGCAGCTTGTGTATGAGAAATCGGTTGGAAACTTCCCTCATGTCAGCACGTTGTAGGTATCGCCACCGGCGCCAACCTTGTGTGAACGCTCTGGAAAGCTAATCATTTGCATATCACATATCCTGTCGGTTAAATTTCGCGTCTGTAGCACGTCATCTTCGTGGTGTAGCAATTTTAATGGTCGAAGGAGCGTGCAAAAATTAGGACAGAGGATGCTCCACTGAACAATTTGAAGTAGGGAACCTGGTATCGGTGGAACCAGCTTTTGGAGGTAACAGGTATAAAATCACTTTACTGTGTACTTTTTTATTTACCTTAGTTACAGTTAACTGCAAATACCATCAATGACACAATGAACGTACCATTTTTGTAAGTATATTACAAAATTAGCTGAAACTGACGGCCATCAACCTCAGTGCAGGCATGACACTGGCGAACAAGATTCTGACGCACCCTGACAAATATCCCTGGAGTATTTCTCCCACATCACAGGCAGCTACAACTCTGGAAATTAAATCCATCTCCCTATCCGCTGGGGTCTCATACACAAGTGACTTCAGGTATCCAGCTGGCCGCGTTGGAAGAGCGGTTCTAGGCGCTTCACTTCGGAACCGCGCGACTGCTACGGTCGCAGGTTCGAATCCTGCCTCGGGAATGGATGTGTGTGATGTACTTAGGTTAGTTAGGTTTAAGTAGTTCTAAGTCTATGGGACTGATGACCTCAGATGTTAAGTCCCATAGTGCTTAGAGCCATTTGAACCATGACTCAGGAGCTTGCATATGCGGATGATATTGATTTGTTATCCAGGAGGAAACAGGACCTGGAAGAAAAGCTTGATAAAGAAGGAAGATATGGTGCGGAGATGGGGCTGATCATTAGTCAGTCATCTTCGAACTGAAAAGAATATGAGCGCTGTGAGAGCTTTAAATATCTTGGGTAACTGGTAATTGAGAATAATGATATGAGAGGAGAAATACATGCAAAGATTGCAGCTGGTAACAGGAGCTACTCTGCACTGGTTAAAGTGTTTAAAGCAAGGAGCCTCAGCAGAAATCTGAAGCTGACTGTATATCCTACAGTAATTAGACCTGCGGTGATGTATATTTCGTAGACCTGGACTTTGACACAAAACGATGGGGAATTGATGGTGAGATGGGAAAGGAAGATACTTAGGAAAATCTACGGGCCAATGAATGATAGGGGATTTTGGAGAATCCGAAATAAAAAGGAGATCAAAGAGTTGTACAACAAAACCAGATAACGTGATTGAAATAAAGAGTAATAGACTAAGTTGGTTGGGACATGTAGAAAGAATGATGGAGAACAGCACAGTCAAGAAAGTTTTCAAAGGAAAACCCGGTGGACGCCGTATAAGTGGCAGACCAAGGACCAGATGGCTAGACAACCTGGAGGAGGACTTGAGAAGAATGGGAGTGAGAAGATGGAGAGCCAAGGCAGCCGGCAGAGAGGAGTGGGCGGAGGTTGTCTGGGAAGCCAAGGCCCTACAAGGGCTGTAGTGCCAAGGAATAGTAATAGTAGTAGTAGTAGTAGTAGGACTTTGGGCTGCATCTCCTATATTCCACATTTACATGCGTAGAGTGTACCATAAATGTTACGACCAACTTGTAGAGGAGGTGGGGCACATCGTAAGTACTGATAACTCCATAGCAACCCATGGTAGCAGACATCGGCGTACGCCGCTAGGTGGTGCTGTACACAGTGGTACCGGTGCGGAACATGGCTATGTGGAGCTGTAAGCGAAAGTGCTGGAGGGGAACGTGAGAATTGCCTCATTCGAGCGCAAGCCAGTATAATAGGAACTTAGAACGGTATACGAACGGTGAGCTTGCGACATGCTCTTAATGCGTGGGATAACTGAGTGCAATGGACGAGCTGCTGGACGCATTTATCGAGAACGCTTTCAGACGTAAACCACATCACAGTTTGTTTGCACATCTACATCGAAATTTGTGCGAGTACGAGTCATTAAGAAGTGAAGGACTAGTGAGGACGGGTCATGATCGGCGCGTTCGGTCGTTAGAGAAGAAACTGTCTTGCTTGTCGTGGAGACTAATCCAAGCACCAACATACATGCTGCTGACTCGGACATGAGAATGTCTTGTGGCAATGTCCAACGTGCTTTGAACGCCGAGGTGGCGTATTCGTGGAACACACTTCACAACTGATGTGTGTTCGAGTTTAGGCGGCGACTGCTTACTTGGGCCGTACCTTTTACTATCCCACTTGACCGTTGGAACAGGTTCTTTCCGGCTTGCTTGAAGACGCTGCAGAAAGTGTGAGGCGCAGAATGTGATTCCAACATGATGGGACGCTGTTCGTTTTGGACTGTCTGTTGGTATGGTTCAAATGGCTCTGAGCACTATGGGACTTAACTTCTGAGGTCATCAGTCCCGTAGAACATAGAACATAGAACTACTTAAACCTAACTAACCTAAGGACATCACACACATCCATGCCCGAGGCAGGATTCGAACCTGCGACCGTAGCGGTCGCGCGGTTCCAGACTGTAGCGCCTAGAACCGCTCGGTCACTCTGGCCGGCTCTGTTGGTATGCATTTGAACAACTGTATCGACGGAACGGGCGTGTTGGACCAGTGCACTCGCCGGATTTATCATGCCTTGATTCCTTGGGGAGCCATGAAACCTCATATATCGCTACCCTGTGGAGTCTGAAATGGATATCGTCGCAAGAAGCGCCTGTGTAGCTGCAACAGTCAAAGAACTTCCAAGTATGTTTGAGCGCGTCCGGCAGTCAATACTTCCTCGGTGTCAGACATGTGTGACGTTGATCGCGCAAACTTAGAGCGTCGTTAGAGATGCATTCATGTCGTACACAATGTGTATTCATTATCTCCAATAAATGTTTCAGATGAATCACACTCTTGTTTCTTTTCCGATCCTCAATCTCCGCCACTATTTATAGCTGATGTCTGAGGCCACAGCTTGCTATGCTATTCTCAATACTTATGATATACGCCACCTCTCCTACAGATTTATCACAACATTTCTGGAAAACGTGACATGGATGGCAGAGGTTATGTCCCACTGTATCAATGATTATATGGCTTATTCCCGTTCCGTTCACATCTTGAGCACTGCAGAAATGGTTGCTTAAACGCCTTTCTGCCCTCTGTTTTGCCTTCACAACCCCTGTGGAAGCATTACATAAGAATTGTAATGTATTCTTAGATTCATCATTTAAAGTTGGTTCCAGAAATTTTCTAAGTAGGTTTTCACGGGATAATTTGTGTCTATCTTCAAGCGTCCACCAATTCAGTTCCATCAGCATCTTCGTGACACCTCTCCCAGGCCAAACAAATCTGTAACCCTTCGTGCTGTTTTTCCTTCTATCCGTTCAGTATCCATTAATAGTCTTGTTTGGTGCGGATCCCACACAGCTGACAATGTTCTAGATTGCGTCGCACGACTGTTTTGCATGCAGCCTTCTCTGTAGACTCATTACACTTCCCCAGTGTTCTGTCAATGAACCGCAGTATGCCTCCTGCTTTACCTACGAATGAGACTATTTTCATATCCCTACCAGTTGTTACACCCAAGCATTTATTTAAGCTGAGGGAGTCCAAATGTGACCCAGTGATGCTCTAGTCATAGGATACCAGCTTTTTTCGTTCTGTGAAGTGCACAATTGTACATTTCTGAACATTCTAAGTGAGGTGTCAGTCTTTGTACCACTTTGAAATATTATCAAGATCTAACTGAATATCTGTGCAGCTTTTCTTAGACAGTACTTCATTATAGATTATTACATCATCTGCGTAATGTTTGAGGTTACTATTGATATTTCCCGCAAGGTCATTAATATACAAAATCAACTGACAGTCTTCCCTGGGGCACACCTGAAGTTACTTCTACATCTATTGATGACACGCTGTGTCATCTCCACCAAGAAATCCTCAGCTCAGTCACAAATCCCGCTTGATACACCATATGAACATAAAGGAAGGGACCAAACTGCTGAGGTCATCTGTCCCTAACTTAATGCTAAGGACAACAATCACACCTATGCCCGAGGGAGGACTCGAACCTCCGGCGGAAGGGACGGCACGTGTGAACATACTATTGACAATAAACGTGTGTGTGGTACTGAGTAAAGTGCCTTCTGGTAGTCAAGATACACTCCACGTATCTTACTGCCTTGATCAAAGCTCTAAGGATGTCATGAGAGAAAAGCGCAAGGTGAGTTTCACATGGTCAATGTTCCCGGAATCCGTGCTGATTGGCATGGAGGAGGTCATTTTGTTAGGGATACCTTATTGCATTTGAGCTCAGACTTTTTTCTAAGATTCTGCATCGTATGGATGCCATTGACATTGGACGGTAGTTTCAGGTCGGTGTGACCTGTGCCTTCTTCCAAACACTGGGCACAGTTTTTAGTTAGAGGGATCTTCGGCGTATTATTATTTGTCCCTAGGTTGAGACTTGCTGCCAAAGAGAAAGTTTGAAAACAGGAGCAACGCATACGTTGCTAAACAGCTTAACAAATAAGGACTTGCGGGGTGTTTTTCAAGAGTCAGAGGAGCGCTGGGATTGGAATTTATATTATAAATTAATGATGAGCATTTTTGAGCAGCATCTCCCATATTATATATCACTACATGTAAGTACAGGATCGGAGGATAAAGAAGCAAGTTACTTCATTAAAAAAAAAAAAAGCGTACCAGTCAATGGCAGTTACGACTCGGACATGACGTAAGCAGACGACAGTAAATCAGACTTAGTGCTGACGAATTCACTGCGACAAGTCACTCTTGACTTTGTTTTTATTTCATTCCACCAACCGGTTTCGTCCGAGGCACCCATCTTCAGTGGTTCATTGCGCCTTCACTGATTTACGAAGCATGCAGCAACGAGCAGACACAGCGTGACTGTGTTTTATTAAAGCTAATGTACCATTGTTACACACTTGCTGTAGAATACCGTGACCAACCCACTGAACAAAACTACCTTCACATTACACTGACGCTTCACGCTTTGTTTATAGCCAATATACAAAGCGTGGAGTAATAGCAGGAATGTGTTTCAAGAGGAGTGTTTGCTCAGCCTGTTACGATGGCGCTGCAAGAAAATCGTAAAAAAATGCGTAATCCCTTTAAAATTGGACAGGGAAGTTGCATCATTTTTCTCCTGTAGACAACTTATGACAATTAGTTCGCAATGAATCACTCAAGATAACAACGAATACAAAACAGGACTCATATAATGCAATCAAGCAAAGAGAAAAAAATAATCTTATGGTGAATTTATTAACGTCTTTGTTCTTATTTGGAAATAGTAGGTTCGTACGGTTCTCAGTGACTAGTTGAAGCAGTATCTATTCCATCGGGACAGGTAGATACGAGACGCAATCACTGTTTTACTGTTACCTTGGAGATCACTGTCATTAACAATGAGAAACCAATTATCCAACAATAAGGTAGTTATACCTGATGCAAAGCTTTTGGAGGTGACTCCATCTGTTTCGTGCCTAAACAGAAAGGCTGAATGTTTGTACATTGCTTACCTTGCCCAGTCACGTTAGTGCGGTCACCTGTCAAAAGCTTAAACAACCACCTTCTGCAGGATGGACCGCTGCGAGACGCGTAGAAAGACTGTCAGTGTGGTTATGGAAGGTACTGTGGAGTCATGGCGACTCCAGTGCTGTGGACAGCTGTATTATGTTTCTCGGTTGAGGATCTGTGGCGCGAACAACACGAGTGGGGCGGGGGGGAGGAGGGAATGTTTTATTGTTTGTCTTCCATTTCAGACAACTCACGGGCGTGTGTGACTCTACCGATCAACTGCGATGTCATCAATTTCAAACGGAAGTGACCTGGATCCGCGAATGCGTATTATAAACACGGTTATCTCCAAGTGTGATACATATTTGTAACATAACGCAATGAGTAGATGAAAAATGACATTTAAAACCTTTGGTTAACATTTGTGACCGTGTCTCATATTGGCAATTACACTTAAATATGACTAGAGTGACTGTTATTAAACAGTTAATCAGCCATTCCCACAGTCAACACAATAGTACTTCTTCAGGCAATTAAGTGTCACAACTTTGCGGTCGCTGACGGTGACAACAATCTGACATGGTGGATGGTGACGGATGGGGACCGGCGGCCAACTTTCCGTGCCCTTACTATAGTCTGTTGGGGGCCCGTAACGTACTAGTTTATGCCTGTTCACAATAAGATGGCTTCGTATGAGGCCCTATGTCCCGCCCTACAGTATCATTACTGGCGCCTGAACAAAAATGTTTAACGACCACCGGTCTACAGGCAAGGTAACGCGCCATCGTTCCTGATTGTGTTTCACAGCTTTTATTTTAAACGATGTTTGATTACCTGGGAGATTAATATTGAACATTAGCGTATTCTTTACTCCCGATTTCAGTGCTTAATACTCGTTTTATGTTGCTCTGTAAATTTTGAATGCAGAATACGTAGTAGTTAAGGAGTCGAATTGACTCTGCCCTTCCTGTTCGTCTTCATCCCCATGATTACCTTCGATTAATCAGTGCTCAAAGTGACTACTTGATTCATGCCTGCAATTAGGCTCGAGTAAGATGCTGCCTAGGCTACACGGCACGGCATCATCTTAACAGGATCCCGTTTGGTAGCAGACGTGATGAGAAAGCGAGGAACTACACCTTGCTACACTGCTACGTACCCTTCCCTTTCAGTCGTCAGCTAATCGCAAATGACTGTATCTCCTTGTTAAAATTTCCTTTATAGACTTTTAGCCTCCTATACAAAGTAGCCGTGAGCTGTAAGCACAACCGCCGTGAGTTGTTGATCTTACAAACAGCGATAGAAAACTTTAGATGTCGTCCGCCGTAAAGTAACCAGGCGCAGTAAAGTTCTTCCACAGACATCATCTCAAATACTTTATACTCACACTGTAGAATATGACAGAGAGGTTTCTTGGATAACGTTCCATAAATGTTTTATTGCGTTTAGACAGAATATGACGCAATACACGTACAGTGTCATTACGACGTAACTCTCCCAGGAGAGCAGTTGGCACCGTTAGTGACGGAGAGAATCACAAAGACATGCCGGAACAAACTCTTGCCATTCTCAATGTAAGAGGATATTCCTGCATGAGTATTCATAGGCTTCATATATTGTTTAAACCAAACTTTATTCAATAAAATGTTAGCGTCATGCTAGTCATAATCACTTGAAACGTCAATGTTCAAGGGTGGCTAGAATACTTACAAGAATGTAGTTTCAACAATTTTTTCTATCAATTTTCGTTGAACAATGAATCACCTCAGAGCGTTTTTAAATTCAGTTCATGATCACCCTGCACTCATAACGGCAACGCGTATCAGTCGCAAGACGAAAAAATATATTAAATAACAATTAAACACGTCATCGAGAAAGGAAAACCAGTGTGCCGAACAGCTTGGCGTTCGTAGGTGTGCCGACAATGAAAGGTCTTAAATCTACTTTACCTTCAGTATGCCTAGCGATGTGACACAGTGGACAGATGCTGGGTTCACATTAGCAAGAACGGCGGTTCAAACCCTGTCTAGCTAGATTATATTAGTACTTGTTCCATAGATCATGAATACGACACTTCGTAATGATGTGGAACGTGTCAGGTTAATACAGTAAAAGGTGTCTATACAAGGTATTACATTACACAAAATATTACATGACACTTGATATTTTTAATTTTTTTGCGTGGGGGGTGGGAAAATTACACACTTACTATATCCAAAAATTCATCTAATGAGTACAAGGAGTTGCCATTCAGAAATTCTTTTAATTTCATTTTAAATGCTATATGGCTATCTGTCAGACTTTTGATGCTATTAGGTAAGTGACAAAAGACTTTAGTGGCAGCATAACTTACCCCATTCCGAGTCAAAGTTAGATTTAACCTTGAGTAGTGAAGATCATCCTTTCTCCTAGTGTTGTAGCTTGAAATGGAAATGAGCGTTTCGCGTCATTGGCTTGCAGGCCCCTTACGGGGCAGGTCCGGCCGCCTTGGTGCAGGTCTCATTACATTCGACGCCATATTGGACGACATGCCCGCCGGATGGGGATGAAATGATGATGAAGACAACACAATACCCAGTCCCTGAGCGGAGAAAATCCCCGCCCCAGCCGGGAATCGAACCCGAGCCCCTTAGGACGGCAGTCCGTCACGCTGACCATTCAGCTATCAGGACGGATCCAGTTTTATATTTCCTGCAGAGTTCCTATATCTCTTAAGGCAAATGGTACCGTAAAGAAAGACATGGCTTATTTCCTTCGCTAATCAAAAATGGCTCTGAGCACTGTGGGACTTAACATCTTAGGTCATCAGTCCCCTAGAACTTAGAACTACTTAAACCTAACTAACCTAGGGACATCACACACATCCATGCCCGAGGCAGGATGCGAACCTGCGACCGTAGCAGTCCCGCGGTTCCGGACTGAAGCGCCTAGAACCGCACGACCACCGCGGCCGGCCCTTCGCTAATCCTCCGAACTTGTACACAGTCTCCAATGGCCCCTTCGTCAACGGTTCGTTAAACAGTGATCAAAGGAAAATCTGGAATATACACCGTCCAAAGACATTAATGTGACCACCGGCTGTGTTCGACGTCAACGTACAATAACCACACAACGACGACAGGTGGTTCCACCAGAGGTGGTGGGCGTATAAAGCGTGCCGGGAGGAAGCGGGAAACACTGCGGTCGTTGTTGTAGTGCGGAAATGGAGCGATTTATCCGACGTCCAAAGGAGCACGACGCTTGGCCTACCGACAAAGGGTGGAATAATTTCCGAAACGGCTAAGGTTGCAAACTGTTCGCGAACCACCGTGGTTGAAATATAACGTCCCTGGCAAAATGACGCTATCCAAAACCGGCACCTACGCAACTGTGGTGCACCATGGGCCACAGATGACAAGGGCGAACGACGGCTGCGGGGGAGTAGAAGTGCAATTGTTGAGCAACAGACCAACTGGATGAACCAAGGGGCTACCAGCAGCGTCTCCTCAACGACCGTTCAGCGAACGTAGCTGCGCGTGGGTCTCCGCAACAGGGGCCTGGTTCGTGCACCCACGCTGACTGCTGTTCATCGGCGACGAAGGCTGGAATTTGCACGTCAGTACCGCAATCTGGCGTTCAGAGTGGCGACAGGTGCCTTTTGAGGTGAATCACGTTTTATTCTCCATCGGACAGATGGCCATTGGCGTGTACGCCCTGGCAACAACCTTCGAAAAGGTCCAGGCATTCCCTAGATATCTAGTCATTCTAAAAGGCACAGTGGATCAACACAAGTATCCATCTATTTCCGGGGACCATACGCAGTTTGTTTTCTTTCCACGATGGCGTCCACAAGCAGAACATTGCAAAGTGTCGCACAGCTCTCAGTGTATGAGCGTTGTTCGGAGAGCTCCAGGATGAGTTCACTGTACTCCCTGGCCAACAAACTCCCCATATTTAAACCCAATCGAGAATCTGTGTGAGCATCGCTAAAACTCGCCACCATCCAGAACGCTTCGTGTCGAATGTTCTCTATTCCAGACTGCTGTCACCCTAAGCGATCCCAGAGCTGTGACACTTGCCTGAAGAAGTACTGTTGTGTTGTCTGTGTGAACGGATGACTAACTGATTAATGCCAGTCATTGTAGTCACATTTAAATGTGTTTGGCGATATGAGAGACGGTCACAAATGTTATGTATGAATGTATGGTTTCGCGGCGATATGAATTAATAAAATTTTCTCGGGCTTCCAGCCGCATCAGATGGTTAAAATCCCACGAGCTTTCGACCGAGTTCTCCTCAGTCATTGTCAAGTGGTAAGACTGACTGCTGTGTCGCCGTGGCCGCGTCGTTATATAGCTGCACTGCTGGTTGTGACGTCACTAGTGCTCTCTACCTCGCCATATATGGTAATGTTCTCATCCCGCGTCCGTCGCGCCCGTTTTAGCCTCGCGATGGCCGGATCCTAGGGTGTGCTGAGCTGCAAACCGCCGTCCTTATTAATGCTGTTTTCAAAGGTTACAAGTGTTAACTAAACGTTTTGAATACTATTATTCTTCTACTTACGAATATGTACCACACCTGGAGATAACCGTCTCCATAATGCGCATTCGTGGATATTGTTACTTCCGTTTGAAACTGATAACATAGGAGCTGAGCGGTAGTCACACACGCCCGCGAGTTGTCTGAACTGGAA